>NC_069510.1:35693130-35993130 GCF_027579735.1 Bombina bombina | reverse complement strand
ACTAATTAGCTCACATAGAATTACTCTTTAACAAATCATAACAAGAGAACTAAGAGAAATTGGTAATAGAAGTAATTTAGAAAGTTTTTTCGATTGTCATGTTTTATCTAACACATTTAAAATTGTAAGATATTTCTGTTGTGTTGCTATAGAAAAATATATCAGCTAAGTTGTAACATTTTAAAAACAAATTAACATCCTTTTTGTTGCAGTTATTTTTCAATATCCAAACTCCCCCCACCATTTTTCTTATTTAAAGGAGCCAATTAGGGTTTTAGTCCACAGACAATAAGGTTAACCACAGCCATAAAGTTAGTGTAAACTGAATTGTTTTTCAGTTGTTATCTGAAAAAACAATTAGGAAAAGATATGTAGCAGAGTTAGCATTGAGAAGTCAGCAGGGTACATTTCAAGTTCTGAGAATCAGAAATGACATGAAAAGAGAGCAAAGTAAATAATGAAAATATATTGCAAACTAAACATTTTATTCAAATATCTCAAAGGCGTTTACTGTCCCAGGGATGTGAAACCCCAAAAATGTCCTTTTGTGAATCAGACAGAACAAACCATTTAAAAAAAAAAAAAAAGTTTACTTTTATTATAAAATTTGCTTTGTTCTCATGATATTCTGTGTTGGAGAGATACCTGGGTAGGCATCAGGAGCACTACACGGCAGGAAATAGCGCTGCCATCTTGCAAAAGGTTAACATTCCCGGATTTTCAACAAAAGATAATGGGGCATATTTATCAAAGCGTGAGCGGATATGATACGATGTAGCGTATCATGTCCGCTGCACATTGATAAATGTGGACAGAATACGCTGACGGCATTTATCATTGCACCAGCAGTTCTTGTGAACTGCTTGTGCAATGCCGCCCCCTGCAGATTTGCAGCCAATCGGCCACTAGCAGGGGGTGTCTCAGAGCAGACGGACAAGTTATGGAGCAGCGGTCTTTAGACTTCTGTTTCAGAGCTTGATAATTCGGCCCCACAGAGAGAACGAAGAAAACAATTATATAAATAAGTAAATTAGAAAGTTGCTTAAAATTGCCTGCGCTATCTGAATCATGAAAGATAAATGTGAGTTTTAAATGCCTGACTCTGCTGTCCTTTTAAGGCTACTAATTTATCTCCTTCCTTGTACAGCAGCATATTATCATATTGTTTGTGTTCTGTTACAAGATTTGCCCTATTAGATAAGGTTAACAGGTTACTTATCCTTATGTACACATCCTTCTTCACTTACACAGAATGTTTGAATTTTAATGCACAAGTTTCAAAACACTGACACCTTTTTTTTTTCCAACAATGATCATGCAAAAATATTATCACATCACATAAAGTTTGTGCTACCTTTATATGTTGTTTCAGGTCCTCATATAAAAGGATATTTTGATCAGAACGTTTCCCTTTTTTTTGGGGGGGGGGGGATGGTTTAACCCCTTAAGGCCGGTATAATCGAAACAATATTCAGATGTAAACACTTTTAGAAAAAATGAAATCATGTGATCGTTGATGATCATGCGATTTCAAGAGCTTCCAAAAAAATTGTGGAAAACAGCACGCCTTTCTTATCTGTATGGGGCACAGAATACCACACTTACCAGGTCCACTTCAATGCAAAAAAGAACAAATGATTCCAGCCTCCACAATTAATAAAAGACCTTTATTTCTCACATGTAGGATCCCAGAACACACATACAACGTTTCAAGCCTGCATTAGGGCCTAAGGGCATAATGGAGGCTTGAAACGTATGTCTAAATTGCGTGGCACGCCCCTCCCCCCCCCCCAAGGCCAATCCTTGCCTTCATCATAGGGGGAACCTGCAGGATGCTGTATATGGTAGAACATCCAATCCCGACCTAACATTTTTAAAGCTCAGCTTTGTTAGGATGGCATGGAACATCCTAACGGCGTGAAGGGGTTAAACCAACCTTTAAAAACAAAATAGAGGCAAAATTAGATGTTTGAACATTTTGGCAAATTTATATAATTTAATATCAAATCTAGGAATCAGCAAAGATATTGAGAGGCAAAACACACACTGGGGTATGTGACGCATAATCCCCCCCCAAAAAAAAAAAAAAAAAAAAAAAAATAAAAATTATAGGAATTGTGAGTTCTTTTTTTTTATTTTTATTTATTTATTTTTTTATTGAGGAAGATAAGATGAAAACATACCAACAATGCCGCAAATGCAGCCAATATAACGCAAATATAACAAAACAAAAGGTCATTTAATATATGACATTGTAGAATATTCTATAATAGAGCACATATAGTAGGGTAACTTTTGTGAGATTAAACTCATTTTTTATACTTCTAGGAAATAAACTGACCATCCATAAATCTAGCAAAGTTCAAGGTATAACATAAAATGTAGGATGCAATATATTCCGCACTGCGGAATCTGTTGGCGCTCTACAATTTAATACCTGTTATTAATAATAATAATAATAATAATAATACTATAATATGATCTAAACTCCTTTAATAATAAGTAGGATCCACATTAGAGCCTTCCAAACAATACACCATGGCATTTGCTGCTTTTGATCTGGGCTCAAAAAGGCCCCTAATAAATGTTGTAGGAAGAAAAACTTAGTAGGTACTATTTAAGCAGACCTACTGGTCTGAATGAAATAGGTGGGTTCCGTATTGTGATGTTATGTAAAATAGGAGGAAAAACTAAGGGAGTGATAGAAAGTGCGGTATAGGTGAGAGAAACCGCTTATTTAGTTCTGCTAAAACTAGGAGACATATTATAAAAAAAAGGGGGGGGGGGGGAGGTGGAAAATAAATGCGGTGGATAAAGTATATGCCAAAGGAAGCTTTTAAAGATAAGGTGTCAATTATATAATGTTGCTGTGTTGAGGAGGAGAACGAGTGGAGCTGTAAAGAAGACAGGGTGTGTATAGGGATTATAGACTCAGCTGGTTAGTATTAGTGGTCTGTCCTGCTGACCTAAATAGATAATAGGTATTTTTATGAGAATTAAAGCTTATTAGATGCCAGCAAGTCAGATATGGGGAATGTCATTATGAGAGACGTAGGAATTTGTTATGACAGCGTGACAGCCATACATAAGGTATTAACAGCATGCCCCAAGCCTCAAGTCAAATCAGAAGCGTTACTTGGGGAGGTTAATTGTCATTACACTGACGAGTTAGATCTGTACCTCTTTCACAGAGCCCTATATTTGTATAACATAGGCGTCACACTGCCCCGGCTGCTGATAGTAACACGACCTAACTAGGGGCGGTGTCAAAACTCCAAAAAAAGTTATATAAAAATCATGTTCAAAGCTGAGAGTTAATAATTAGAGAGGTAGTAGGCTAGCCCCGCTTAGTTAAACAAAAGTGCAAACAAAACAGCAAACAATTTCCTTATACAATGGGGGGGGGGGTAGGACATATATGTATAACCTTGCAGCAGAGGTATAGCATGTAGAAACCTCTTGATTAGAACGCAGAAGAAAGGAAGAGAATGATCCAACAGACAGACATAATTTTACAGGATGAGCTTAACACACTTACTCAGGTCCCAGCTGCTAAGCAAGCAATACAGAGAAAAATATATATATAGTCAAGTACAAATGTAACACCAGGGCATATTAGCAGATGTGATGGAAATGAGGTATTAAAATTAAAATAAGCCATATAGTGTGAATAGTAGATCCGCTGCCGGGCATGGGCCCAATATTCATAAAAATAAAGTGTTACCAAACACAGAGCTCTAATTTATAAGTGAAAAGACCTTGTGAAAAGCCAAAGGGCAGACAGAGTACAAAAATAAAGTCTTTACTTGTATTAAGAATATTGAAAGGCACAGAGTAAATATACCCACAAAAATAGGTAATGGAACTACATTAGCCTTGCTAAACAATAGCCTGGTTCTGAGTGAATTAAATACCTTAATCTACTACTGTCATTGTAATCCAAACATAGCAAGGAGCACAGCAATTATAACAATGTCTTGCAACGTAAAACATAATTTATGCTTACCTGATAAATTCCTTTCTTCTGTTGTGTGATCAGTCCACGGGTCATCATTACTTCTGGGATATAACTCCTCCCCAACAGGAAATGCAAGAGGATTCACCCAGCAGAGCTGCATATAGCTCCTCCCCTCTACGTCAGTCCCAGTCATTCGACCAAGAATCAACGAGAAAGGAGTAACCAAGGGTGAAGTGGTGACTGGAGTATAATTTAAGAGATATTTACCTGCCTTAAAACAGGGCGGGCCGTGGACTGATCACACAACAGAAGAAAGGAATTTATCAGGTAAGCATAAATTATGTTTTCTTCTGTTATGTGTGATCAGTCCACGGGTCATCATTACTTCTGGGATACCAATACCAAAGCAAAAGTACACGGATGACGGGAGGGATAGGCAGGCTCATTATACAGAAGGAACCACTGCCTGAAGAACCTTTCTCCCAAAAATAGCCTCCGAAGAAGCAAAAGTGTCAAATTTGTAAAATTTGGAAAAAGTATGAAGCGAAGACCAAGTTGCAGCCTTGCAAATCTGTTCAACAGAGGCCTCATTCTTAAAGGCCCAAGTGGAAGCCACAGCTCTAGTGGAGTGAGCTGTAATTCTTTCAGGAGGCTGCTGTCCAGCAGTCTCATAGGCTAAACGTATTATGCTACGAAGCCAAAAAGAGAGAGAGGTAGCAGAAGCTTTTTGACCTCTCCTCTGTCCAGAATAAACGACAAA
Organism: Bombina bombina; assembly: GCF_027579735.1. NCBI lineage: Eukaryota > Metazoa > Chordata > Amphibia > Anura > Bombinatoridae > Bombina > Bombina bombina. The sequence goes on along the minus strand of NC_069510.1, from coordinate 35,988,412 downwards.
CAGGGAAGAAGTTTGGCGAAAATCTTTAGTTGCCTGCAAGTAGAACTTGAGGGCACGAACTACATCCAGATTGTGTAGAAGACGTTCCTTCTTTGAAGAAGGATTTGGACACAAGGATGGAACAACAATCTCTTGATTGATGTTCCTGTTAGTGACTACCTTAGGTAAGAACCCAGGTTTAGTACGCAGAACTACTTTGTCTGAGTGAAAAATCAGATAAGGGGAATCACAATGTAAGGCTGATAACTCAGAGACTCTTCGAGCCGAGGAAATAGCCATTAAAAACAGAACTTTCCAAGATAACAATTTTATATCAATGGAATGAAGGGGTTCAAACGGAACACCCTGTAAAACGTTAAGAACTAAGTTTAAACTCCATGGCGGAGCAACAGCTTTAAACACAGGCTTGATCCTAGCTAAAGCCTGACAGAAGGCCTGGACGTCTGGATTTTCTGACAGACGCCTGTGAAACAAGATGGACAGAGCTGAAATCTGTCCCTTTAATGAACTAGCTGATAAACCCTTTTCTAAACCTTCTTGTAGAAAAGACAATATCCTAGCGATCCTAACCTTACTCCAGGAGTAACCTTTGGATTCGCACCAGTATAGGTATTTCCGCCATATCTTATGGTAAATCCTTCTGGTAACAGGCTTCCTAGCCTGAATCAGGGTATCAATAACCGACTCAGAAAAACCACGTTTTGATAAAATCAAGCGTTCAATTTCCAAGCAGTCAGCTTCAGAGAAGTTAGATTTTGATGTTTGAATGGACCCTGTATCAGAAGGTCCTGTCTTAGAGGTAGAGACCAAGGCGGACAGGATGACATGTCCACTAGATCTGCATACCAAGTCCTGCGTGGCCATGCAGGTGCTATTAGAATTACTGATGCTCTCTCCTGTTTGATTTTGGCAATCAATCGAGGAAGCAGCGGGAAGGGTGGAAACACATAAGCCATCCCGAAGTTCCAGGTGCTGTCAAAGCATCTATCAGAACTGCTCCCGGATCCCTGGATCTGGACCCGTAGCGAGGAAGTTTGGCGTTCTGGCGAGACGCCATGAGATCTATCTCTGGTTTGCCCCAACGTCGAAGTATTTGGGCAAAGACCTCCGGATGAAGTTCCCACTCCCCCGGATGAAAAGTCTGGCGACTCAAGAAATCCGCCTCCCAGTTCTCCACTCCCGGGATATGGATTGCTGACAGGTGGCAAGAGTGAGACTCTGCCCAGCGAATTATCTTTGATACTTCCATCATTGCTAGGGAGCTTCTTGTCCCTCCCTGATGGTTGATGTAAGCTACAGTCGTGATGTTGTCCGACTGAAACCTGATGAACCCCCGAGTTGTTAACTGGGGCCAAGCCAGAAGGGCATTGAGAACTGCTCTCAATTCCAGAATGTTTATTGGAAGGAGACTCTCCTCCTGATTCCATAGTCCCTGAGCCTTCAGAGAATTCCAGACAGCGCCCCAACCTAGTAGGCTGGCGTCTGTTGTTACAATTGTCCAGTCTGGCCTGCTGAACGGCATCCCCCTGGACAGGTGTGGCCGATGAAGCCACCATAGAAGAGAATTTCTGGTCTCTTGATTCAGATTCAGAGTAGGGGACAAATCTGAGTAATCCCCATTCCACTGACTTAGCATGCATAATTGCAGCGGTCTGAGGTGTAGGCGTGCAAAAGGTACTATGTCCATTGCCGCTACCATTAAGCCGATCACCTCCATGCATTGAGCTACTGACGGGTGTTGAATGGAATGAAGGACACGGCATGCATTTTGAAGCTTTGTTAACCTGTCCTCTGTCAGGTAAATCTTCATTTCTACAGAATCTATAAGAGTCCCCAAGAATGGAACTCTTGTGAGAGGAAAAAGAGAACTCTTCTTTTCGTTCACTTTCCAACCATGCGACCTTAGAAATGCCAGAACTAACTCTGTATGAGACTTGGCAGTTTGAAAGCTTGAAGCTTGTATTAGAATGTCGTCTAGGTACGGAGCTACCGAAATCCCTCGCGGTCTTAGTACCGCCAGAAGGGCACCCAGAACCTTTGTGAAGATTCTTGGAGCCGTAGCCAATCCGAATGGAAGAGCTACAAACTGGTAGTGCCTGTCTAAGAAGGCAAACCTTAGATACCGGTGATGATCTTTGTGGATCGGTATGTGAAGGTAAGCATCCTTTAAATCCACTGTGGTCATGTACTGACCCTCTTGGATCATGGGTAAGATTGTCCGAATAGTTTCCATTTTGAACGATGGAACTCTTAGGAATTTGTTTAGAATCTTTAAATCTAAGATTGGCCTGAAAGTTCCCTCTTTTTTGGGAACCACAAACAGGTTTGAGTAGAACCCTTGTCCTTGTTCCGACCTCGGAACCGGATGGATCACTCCCATTAATAACAGGTCTTGTACGCAGCGTAGAAACGCTTCTTTCTTTATCTGGTTTGTTGACAACCTTGACAGATGAAATCTCCCTCTTGGGGGAGATAATTTGAAGTCTAGAAGGTATCCCTGAGATATGATCTCTAGTGCCCAGGGATCCTGAACATCTCTTGCCCAGGCCTGGGCGAAGAGAGAGAGTCTGCCCCCCACTAGATCCGGTCCCGGATCGGGGGCTCTCGGTTCATGCTGTCTTTGGGGCAGCAGCAGGTTTCCTGGCCTGCTTGCTCTTGTTCCAGGACTGGTTAGGCTTCCAGCCTTGCCTGTACCGAGCAACAGCTCCTTCCTGTTTTGGTGCAGTGGAGGATGATGCTGCTCCTGTTTTGAAATTCCGAAAGGGACGAAAATTAGACTGTCTAGCCTTAGCTTTGGCTTTGTCTTGAGGTAGGGCGTGACCCTTACCTCCTGTAATGTCAGCGATAATTTCTTTCAAACCGGGCCCAAATAAAGACTGCCCCTTGAAAGGTATATTAAGTAATTTGGACTTAGAAGTAACATCAGCTGACCAGGATTTTAGCCACAGCGCCCTACGTGCCTGTATGGCGAATCCTGAGTTCTTAGCCGTAAGTTTTGTTAAATGTACTACGGCCTCCGAAATGAAAGAATTAGCTAGTTTAAGGACTCTAAGCCTGTCCGTAATGTCGTCTAGCGTAGATGAACTAAGGTTCTCTTCCAGCGACTCAATCCAAAATGCTGCCGCAGCCGTAATCGGCGCGATACATGCAAGGGGTTGCAATATAAAACCTTGTTGAACAAACATTTTCTTAAGGTAACCCTCTAATTTTTTATCCATTGGATCTGAGAAAGCACAGCTATCCTCCACCGGGATAGTGGTACGCTTAGCTAAAGTAGAAACTGCTCCCTCCACCTTGGGGACCGTTTGCCATAAGTCCCGAGTGGTGGCGTCTATTGGAAACATCTTTCTAAATATTGGAGGGGGTGAGAACGGCACACCGGGTCTATCCCACTCCTTAGTAACAATTTCAGTTAGTCTCTTAGGTATAGGAAAAACGTCAGTACTCGCCGGTACCGCAAAGTATTTATCCAACCTACACAGTTTCTCTGGTATTGCAACGGTGTTACAATCGTTGAGAGCTGCTAAGACCTCCCCTAGTAATACACGGAGGTTCTCCAATTTAAAATATCTGAGTCCAATCTGTTTGGATCAGAACCGTCACCCACAGAATGAAGCTCTCCGTCCTCATGCTCTGCGAGCTGTGACGCAGTATCAGACATGGCCCTAGTATTGTCAGCGCACTCTGTTCTCACCCCAGAGTGATCCCGCTTGCCTCTTAGTTCTGGTAATTTAGACAAAACTTCAGTCATAACAGTAGCCATATCTTGTAATGTTATCTGTAATGGCCGCCCAGATGTACTAGGCGCCAAAATATCACGCACCTCCCGGGCGGGAGATGCAGGTACTGCCGCGTGAGGCGAGTTAGTCGGCATAACTCTCCCCTCGCTGTTTGGTGAAATTTGTTCACATTGTACAGATTGACTTTTATTTAAAGTAGCATCAATACAGTTAGTACATAAATTTCTATTGGGCTCCACCTTGGCATTGGAACAAATGACACAGATATCTTCCTCTGAGTCAGACATGTTTAACACACTAGCAAAAAACTGACAACTTGGTTATAATCTTTTTTAGCAAAAACGTACTGTGCCTCAAAGAGGTACTAAACGATTAAATGACAGTTGAAATAATGAACTGAAAAACAGTTATAGCATCAAACTTTAAAACAACACAACTTTTAGCAAAGGTTTGTTCCCATTAGTAAAATAACAATAATTAAATTTGACATAAAAAATACAAAGCAACGTTTTTATTCACAGTCACTATAAGAATTCTCACAGCTCTGCTGAGAGAATTTACCTCCCTTCAAAGAAGTTTGAAGACCCCTGAGATCTGTCAGAGATGAACCGGATCATGCAGGAAATATAAAAGTAACTGACTGGAATTTTTTGATGCGTAGCAAAGAGCGCCAAAAACGGCCCCTCCCTCTCCCACACAGCAGTGAAGAGAAACGAAACTGTCACAATTAAAGCAAAAAAACTGCCAAGTGGAAAATAATGCCCAAATATTTATTCACACAGTACCTCAGCAATGTAAACGATTCTACATTCCAGCAAAAACGTTTAACATGATAAATAATTATTAAAAGGATTAGTAACCTTTAACAGAGTAGTTCCGGTGAAATACCATCCCCAGAATACTGAAGTGTATACATACATGTCATTTTAACGGTATGGCAGGATTTTCTCATCAATTCCATTCAGAAAATAAAAACTGCTACATACCTCAATGCAGATTCATCTGCCCGCTGTCCCCTGATCTGAAGCCTTTACCTTCCTCAGATGGCCGAGAACAACAATATGATCTTAACTACTCCGGTTAAAATCATAGTAAAAAACTCTGGCAGATTCTTCCTCAAACTCTGCCAGAGAAGTAATAACACGCTCCGGTGCTATTGTAAAATAACAAACTTTTGATTGAAGTCATAAAAACTAAGTATAATCACCATAGTCCTCTCACACATCCTATCTAGTCGTTGGGTGCAAGAGAATGACTGGGACTGACGTAGAGGGGAGGAGCTATATGCAGCTCTGCTGGGTGAATCCTCTTGCATTTCCTGTTGGGGAGGAGTTATATCCCAGAAGTAATGATGACCCGTGGACTGATCACACATAACAGAAGAAATATAGATCTATTTGGCCTTCTTTGTAAGCAAGCCAAGACTCCCCTCTAGTGGTGAAATCTAGCAATTACATCTTATTATTGGAGCAACATAAATGTTAAGTTTGATTCTATAACCGCGCAATTTGTGTGGGTTATTATAGGGGTTAAAAGTATATATAAAAATTAGCTATACTTTTACTTGAAGGGAATTTTTTTTTTTAAAGAAGCTGGAGTTATATATGCATAGAAAAATTTCTCTAAGCTCTTAATGAAGTAAATAAAATAAGAGGTTACATTTTTGCAGCAACTGTCAACAAGGATATATAGGGACACAGAAAACATTCAACATAGAAACACAGAAAATAGCTGGACCTTCGAAATCAGTTTGTATAAAACAATGCTACATTATGAGATCCTGCACCAGGGCACGGGCCCTATGCCCATCGGCAGGAAAATCAGTTAAATTAAGAGCTAGATAAGTCCATGTTATAGACTGTTCCATGTCCCCAGCATGGTTATTTAAATGGTCCTACGCTGGAGTTATCTGTGTTTGCAAGATAGTACACTTAGCTGCTGACCTGAAAGAGACTCTGATAGGGAAGTTCCAACAAAGCAAGTGGCATACTGTGTATGTCAAATCAGCCATCCGACAAAACGTGTTGCAATAAACAAACTCACGTATTTATATAAGGAAACAAAGGCCTAGATTTGGAGTTTTGCGGCCAAAGGGGTGCGTTAGCTACGCGTGCTTTTTTCTGGCCGCACCTTTTAAATACCGCTGGTATTTAGAGTTCACAGAAGGGCTGCGTTAGGCTCCAAAAAAGGAGCGTATAGCATATTTACCGCAACTGCAACTCTCAATACCAGCGGTGCTTACGGATGCGGCCAGCTTCAAAAACGTGCTCATGCACGATTCCCCCATAGGAAACAATGGGACAGTTTGAGCTGAAAAAAAACCTAACACCTGCAAAAAAGCAGCGTTCAGCTCCTAACGCAGCCCCATTGTTTCCAATGGGGAAACACTTCCTAAGTCTGCACCTAACACCCTAACATGTACCCCGAGTCTAAACACCCCTAACCTTACACTTATTAACCCCTATTCTGCCGTCCCCGCTATCGCTGACCCCTACATTTTATTATTAACCCCTAATCTGCCGCTCCGTACACCGCCGCAACCTACGTTATCCCTATGAACCCCTAATCTGCTGCCCCTAACACCGCCGACCCCTATATTATATTTATTAACCCCTAATCTGCCCCCCACAACGTCGCCGCCAGCTACCTACAATAATTAACCCCTAATCTGCCGACTGCACCTCACCGCTACTATAATAAATGTATTATCCCCTAATCCGCCTCACTCCCGCCTCAATAACCCTATAATAAATAGTATTAACCCCTAATCTGCCCTCCCTAACATCGCCGACACCTAACTTCAATTATTAACCCCTAATCTGCCAACCGGATCTCGCCGTTACTCTAATAAATGGATTAACCCCTAAAGCTAAGTCTAACCCTAACACTAACACCCCCCTAAGTTAAATATAATTTAAATCTAACGAAATAAATTAACTCTTATTAAATAAATTATTCCTATTTAAAGCTAAATACTTACCTGTAAAATAAACCCTAATATAGCTACAATATAACAAATAATTATATTGTAGCTATTTTAGGATTAATATTTATTTTACAGGCAACTTTGTATTTATTTTAACCAGGTACAATATCTATTAAATAGTTAAGAACTATTTAATAGCTACCTAGTTAAAATAATTACAAAATTACCTGTAAAATAAATCCTAACCTAAGTTACAATTAAACCTAACACTACACTATCAATAAATTAATTAAATACAATACCTACAAATAACTACAATTAAATAAACTAACTAAAGTACAAAAAATAAAAAAGAACTAAGTTACAAAAAATAAAAAAATATTTACAAACATTAGAAAAATATTACAACAATTTTAAACTAATTACACCTACTCTAAGCCCCCTAATAAAATAACAAAGACCCCCAAAATAAAAAAAATGTCCTACCCTATTCTAAATTTAAAAAGTTCAAAGCTCTTTTACCTTACCAGCCCTGAAAAGGGCCATTTGCGGGGCATGCCCCAAAGAATTCAGCTCTTTTGCCTGTAAAAAAAAAACATACAATACCCCCCCCAACATTACAACCCACCACCCACATACCCCTAATCTAACCCAAACCCCCCTTAAATAAACCTAACACTAAGCCCCTGAAGATCTTCCTACCTTATCTTCACCATGCCAGGTTCACCGATCCGTCCTCCGAAGTCTTGATCCAAGCCTCCGAAGTCTTCATCCAAGCCCAAGCGGGGGCTGGCGATCCATAATCCGGCTGAAGTCTTCTATCAAGCGGCGGCTGAAGAGGTCCAGAAGAGGCTCCAAAGTCTTCATCCTATCCGGGAAGACCGGCAACCATCTTGATCCAAGTGGCATCTTCTATCTTCATCCGATGACGAACGGCTCCATTTTGAAGACCTCCAGCGCGGATCCATCCTCTTCTTCTTCTGATGGAATCAGCCAATCAGATTCAAGTTCAATCCGATTGGCTGATTGGATCAGCCAATCAGATTGAGCTTGCATTCTATTGGCTGATCGGAACAGCCAATAGAATGCAAGCTCAATCTGATTGGCTGATCCAATCAGCCAATCGGATTGAACTTGAATCTGATTGGCGTAGGGGGATCTGTGGTATGGAAAAGTCGCGGCTGGAAAGTGAGCGTTAGACCCTTACCTACACAACTCTAAATACCAGCGGTAGCCCAAAACCAGCGTTAGGAGCCTCTAACGCTGGTTTTGATGGCTAACGTCGAAAGAGTCTAGTGTCCCAATCTCATGCAAAACTGCAAGATAATAATAAAAAAAAAGAAGAAAACGTGCTAGTATGAGCAAGCTTTATCCCATTCCGATTCTGGGGAGTTTTAAAGCCAGTTCTTCACGCTGGCTGTGTTGTTGTGAGAGCCCAAGAGCATTTTCCAACATGCACAGCTTAGGACGCCTTGAAGTAAAGGCTGGTATCATTTTGTATGAAATCAACTTTGCAAAGGCTTCTCCCGTGTCCCACAACTCCCTCTGCACAGTTTTAGGGAAGCCAGGCATAATCTGAAGGTGCGCAGGGCTAGTCTCACACTCTGCAAGCCATTCCTTCATGAAGGAGGGCTCGGTAGCAGTATAGACATCACACTTGAACTGCTCATGCTGAGGCACTGGCTGGAATAATCTGCTCAATGTAGGTAACAGCCGGTTCTCACATACCTCAGAGTCCATGCTGTTATCCAGTAAGCGGTCAGACACTTCTCCCTCCGTAGTGCGACTAGACCATATAGGTGCTTGCTGAGTTCCACCCTGCACTCTAACATTATGTAAGGGCTTAAAATTACTTGCGTGGCTGCGGCTATCTGTATCAGACCAACCTGAAGCTCTAAGTGCTGGCGTCGGGCGTAGTGATCTTCTTGCGGCTGTCTGAGGCTCTTTAGGTGCAGGCTGTAAAAATTTGGATGTTGGTAAGCCTTGCAGAGTGTCTTTGGATGACAAATTGCTGCTGATAGACGAAAATGCCAGGGTTAGTTCACGCTCCAATTTTTGAAAGTGGGCACATAGCAAGGATTGTACGCTACACCCCCAGTCAGAAGCCATGTTTCTTAGCCTCCACGTGGGAAAGGAGCCAGCAACTCCCGGTTAGGCTGATCACTAGGCAGGCTAATATCCAGCTGTTCTTTTCACCTCATAATTATTTTTGAATGTCCCCAAGTTTCTCCAGCCCTTCTTAATATCCAGAGATGTCTGTGTGGTATATTTGTGATGGGTTGACGGTCAATTTGAGGGAAATTATAAACTATTTCAGCGGAGCTGAAGTAAAGTGCGACTGGTCAGATCCCAGGCTGGCTCCGCCCCCAGAATTGTGGGTTCTGACATCTGTAATTTGTCAAGCGCCAGTCTGTGATGAACAGATCCAATATGGATATACTAAACTTGAACATAAAGATCAAGTAAGAGCTATGGCAAATGGTCAATAGCAGGAGGCTATAGGGTAACATGATGTAACTAAAGGGATATGAAACCCAATTTTGTTCTTTCCTGTTTCAGATAGAGCATGTTCTATTTTACTCACATTATCAATTTTTCTTTTTTCTCTTGGTACCTTTATTTTAAAAAGCAGGAATGTAAGCTTAGTACCTGATACATTTTTGGTTCAGACCCTGGGTAGCGCTACATTTAGTCACCAATCAGCAAGCGTTACCCAGGTGCTGGACCAAAAATGTGCCGGCTACTAAGCTTACATTCCTGCTTTTTCAAATAAAGATACCAAACAAAAGAAGAAAAATTGAAAATTGGAGTAAATTAGATGGTTGCTTAAAATTGTGTGCTCTATCTGAATCATGAAAGAAAAAATGTGGGTTTCTCCTGCTCCCTACAATTATGCTTTTAGCCGTTGACTGTCTGTAATTCCTCTAAGATGCAAAGTCTACTATGATTCAGCAGATCTACAAGAAGATGCATGGGAGAGAGGACTGCCCCCGAGGTATCTTTATAAAGACTCACTTGCTGAAGTACAAAATATAAGAAACCAGCAGAGGTTTCTTGGGTGTACAGTATATTTGTGCAGTAATCAATAAGTAGTGCACTAGGTTACATTATAAGTCCTTGAATATGACTGTGCTAAAATAACATGCTTATTGGGTTACCCGGAATATGTATCAGACCATTGTCAGCTTTATCCTGTAAATGTGCCCTGGTTACTTTAGTTGTCATATTCTTTTAGATACTGGCTACTTTGACACTGTTAGGGCAAAAGAGTACAAGAAGCGCAAAAAGAACTTAAGGCCTAGATTTAGATTTTGGCGGTAGCCGTGAAAACTAGCGTTAGAGGCTCCTAACGCTGGTTTTAGGCTACCGCCGGTATTTGGAGTCACTCAAAAAAGGGTCTAACGCTCACTTTTCAGCCGCGACTTTTCCATACCGCAGATCCCCTTACGTAAATTACGTATCCTATCTTTTCAATGGGATCTTTCTAACTCCGGTATTTAGAGTCGTGGCTGAAGTGAGCGTTAGAGCTCTAAAGACAAAACTCCAGCCGCAGAAAAAAGTCAGGAGTTAAGAGCTTTTTGGGCTAACGCCGGTTCATAAAGCTCTTAACTACTGTACTCTAAAGTACACTAAGACCCATAAACTTCCTATGTACCCCTAAACCGAGTTCCCCCCACATCGCCGCCACTCGATTAAATTTTTTTAACCCCTAATCTGCCGACCGCCACCTACGTTATACTTATGTACCCCTAATCTGCTGCCCCTAACACCGCCGACCCCTGTATTATATTTATTAACCCCTAATCTGCCCCCCACAACGTCGCCGCCAGCTACCTACAATAATTAACCCCTAATCTGCCGACCGCAAAGCGCCGCCACCTACATTATAGCTATGTACCCCTAATCTGCTGCCCCTAACACTGCCTACCCCTATATTATATTTATTAACCCCTAATCTGCCCCCCTCAACGTCGCCTCCACCTGCCTACACTTATTAACCCCTAATCTGCCGACCGGAGCTCACCGCTACTATAATAAATGTATTAACCCCTAAAGCTAAGTCTAACCCTAACCCTAACACCCCCCTAAATTAAATATAATTTTAATCTAACGAAATAAATGAAATCTTATTAAATAAATTATTCCTATTTAAAGCTAAATACTTACCTGTAAAATAAACCCTAATATAGCTACAATATAAATTATAATTACATTGTAGCTATTTTAGGATTAATATTTATTTTACAGGCAACTTTGTAATTATTTTAACCAGGTACAATAGCTATTAAATAGTTAAGAACTATTTAATAGTTACCTAGTTAAAATAATAACAAAATCACCTGTAAAATAAATCCTAACCTAAGTTACAATTAAACCTAACACTATACTATCATTAAATTAATTAAATAAAATACCTACAATTACCTACAATTAAACCTAACACTACACTAGCAATACATTAATTAAATACAATATCTACAAATAACTAAAATGAAATAAACTAACTAAAGTACAAAAAATAAAAAAGAACTAAGTTCTTGTGCCGGCTACTAAGCTTACATTCCTGCTTTTTCAAATAAAGATACCAAACAAAAGAAGAAAAATTGAAAATTGGAGTAAATTAGATGGTTGCTTAAAATTGTGTGCTCTATCTGAATCATGAAAGAAAAAATGTGGGTTTCTCCTGCTCCCTACAATTATGCTTTTAGCCGTTGACTGTCTGTAATTCCTCTAAGATGCAAAGTCTACTATGATTCAGCAGATCTACAAGAAGATGCATGGGAGAGAGGACTGCCCCCGAGGTATCTTTATAAAGACTTACTTGCTGAAGTACAAAATATAAGAAACCAGCAGAGGTTTCTTGGGTGTACAGTATATTTGTGCAGTAATCAATAAGTAGTGCACTAGGTTACATTATAAGTCCTTGAATATGACTGTGCTAAAATAACATGCTTATTGGGTTACCCGGAATATGTATCAGACCATTGTCAGCTTTATCCTGTAAATGTGCCCTGGTTACTTTAGTTGTCATATACTTTTAGATACTGGCTACTTTGACACTGTTAGGGCAAAAGAGTACAAGAAGCGCAAAAAGAACTTAAGGCCTAGATTTAGATTTTGGCGGTAGCCGTGAAAACCAGCGTTAGAGGCTCCTAACGCTGGTTTTAGGCTACCGCCGGTATTTGGAGTCACTCAAAAAAGGGTCTAACGCTCACTTTTCAGCCGCGACTTTTCCATACCGCAGATCCCCTTACGTAAATTACGTATCCTATCTTTTCAATGGGATCTTTCTAACTCCGGTATTTAGAGTCGTGGCTGAAGTGAGCGTTAGAGCTCTAAAGACAAAACTCCAGCCGCAGAAAAAAGTCAGGAGTTAAGAGCTTTTTGGGCTAACGCCGGTTCATAAAGCTCTTAACTACTGTACTCTAAAGTACACTAAGACCCATAAACTTCCTATGTACCCCTAAACCGAGTTCCCCCCACATCGCCGCCACTCGATTAAATTTTTTTAACCCCTAATCTGCCGACCGCCACCTACGTTATACTTATGTACCCCTAATCTGCTGCCCCTAACACCGCCGACCCCTGTATTATATTTATTAACCCCTAATCTGCCCCCCACAACGTCGCCGCCAGCTACCTACAATAATTAACCCCTAATCTGCCGACCGCAAAGCGCCGCCACCTACATTATAGCTATGTACCCCTAATCTGCTGCCCCTAACACTGCCGACCCCTATATTATATTTATTAACCCCTAATCTGCCCCCCTCAACGTCGCCTCCACCTGCCTACACTTATTAACCCCTAATCTGCCGACCGGAGCTCACCGCTACTATAATAAATGTATTAACCCCTAAAGCTAAGTCTAACCCTAACCCTAACACCCCCCTAAATTAAATATAATTTTAATCTAACGAAATAAATGAAATCTTATTAAATAAATTATTCCTATTTAAAGCTAAATACTTACCTGTAAAATAAACCCTAATATAGCTACAATATAAATTATAATTACATTGTAGCTATTTTAGGATTAATATTTATTTTACAGGCAACTTTGTAATTATTTTAACCAGGTACAATAGCTATTAAATAGTTAAGAACTATTTAATAGTTACCTAGTTAAAATAATAACAAAATCACCTGTAAAATAAATCCTAACCTAAGTTCTAATTAAACCTAACACTACACTATCAATAAATTAATTAAATAAAATACCTACAATTACCTACAATTAAACCTAACACTACACTAGCAATACATTAATTAAATACAATATCTACAAATAACTAAAATGAAATAAACTAACTAAAGTACAAAAAATAAAAAAGAACTAAGTTACAAAAAATAAAAAAATATTTACAAACATAAGAAAAACATTACAACAATTTTAAACTAATTACACCTACTCTAAGCCCCCTAATAAAATAACAAAGACCCCCAAAATAAAAAATGCCCTCTCCTATTCTAAATTAATAAAGTTAAAAGCTCTTTTACCTTACCAGCCCTGAACAGGGCCCTTTGCGGGGCATGCCCCAAGAAGTTCAGCTCTTTTGCCTGTAAAAAAAAACATACAATACCCCCCCCAACATTACAACCCACCACCCACATACCCCTAATCTAACCCAAACCCCCCTTAAATAAACCTAACACTAAGCCCCTGAAGATCTTCCTACCTTGTCTTCACCTCACCAGGTATCACCGATCCGTCCTGGCTCCAAAATCTTCATCCAACCCAAGCGGGGGCTGGCGATCCATCATCCGGTGGCTGAAGAGGTCCAGAAGAGGCTCCAAAGTCTTCATCCTATCCGGGAAGAAGAGTAGATCCGGACCGGCAACCATCATCTTCCAAGCGGCATCTTCTATCTTCATCTGATGAGGACCGGCTCCATCCTGAAGACCTCCAGCGCGGATCCGTCCTCTTCTTCCGACGACTTCCCGACGAATGATGGTTCCTTTAAGGGACGTCATCCAAGACGGCGTCCCTCGAATTCCGATTGGCTGATAGGACTCTATCAGCCAATCGGAATTAAGGTAGGAATATTCTGATTGGCTGATGGAATCAGCCAATCAGAATCAAGTTCAATCCGATTGGCTGATCCAATCAGCCAATCAGATTGAGCTCACATTCTATTGGCTGTTCTGATCAGCCAATAGAATGCGAGCTCAATCTGATTGGCTGATTGGATCAGCCAATCGGATTGAACTTGATTCTGATTGGCTGATTCCATCAGCCAATCAGAATATTCCTACCTTAATTCCGATTGGCTGATAGAATCCTATCAGCCAATCGGAATTCGAGGGACGCCATCTTGGATGACGTCATTTAAAGGAACCGTCATTCGTCGGGAAGTCGTCGGGCAGGATGGATGTTCCGCATCGGAGGTCTTCAGGATGGAGCCGGTCGTCATCGGATGAAGATAGAAGATGCCGCTTGGATCAAGATGGTTGCCGGTCCGGATCGCCTCTTCTTCCCGGATAGGATGAAGACTTTGGAGCCTCTTCTGGACCTCTTCAGCCACCGGATGATGGATCGCCAGCCCCCGCTTGGGTTGGATGAAGATTTTGGAGCCAGGACGGATCGGTGATACCTGGTGAGGTGAAGACAAGGTAGGAAGATCTTCAGGGGCTTAGTGTTAGGTTTATTTAAGGGGGGTTTGGGTTAGATTAGGGGTATGTGGGTGGTGGGTTGTAATGTTGGAGGGGGGTATTGTATGTTTTTTTTTACAGGCAAAAGAGCTGAACTTCTTGGAGCATGCCCCGCAAAGGGCCCTGTTCAGGGCTGGTAAGGTAAAAGAGCTTTTAACTTTATTAATTTAGAATAGGGTAGGGCATTTTTTATTTTGGGGGTCTTTGTTATTTTATTAGGGGGCTTAGAGTAGGTGTAATTAGTTTAAAATTGTTGTAAGATTTTTCTTATGTTTGTAAAAAAAAAATTATTTTTTGTACTTTAGTTAGTTTATTTCATTGTAGTTATTTGTAGGTATTTTATTTAATTAATGTATTGATAGTGTAGTGTTAGGTTTAATTGAAGATAATTATAATTTATATTGTAGCTATATTAGGATTTATTTTACAGGTAAGTATTTAGCTTTAAATAGGAATAAGTTATTTAATAAGAGTTAATTTATTTCGTTAGATTTAAATTATATTTAAGTTAGGGGGGTGTTAGTGTTAGGGTTAGACTTAGCTTTAGGGGTTAATACATTTATTATAGTAGCGGTGAGCTCCGGTCGGCAGATTAGGGGTTAATAAGTGTAGGCAGGTGGAGGCGACGTTGTGGGGGGCAGATTAGGGGTTAATAAATATAATATAGGGGTCGGCGATGTTAGGGCAGCAGATTAGGGGTACATAGGGATAATGTAAGTAGCGGCGGTTTACGGAGCGGCAGATCAGGGGTCAGCGATAGCGGGGGCGGCAGATTAGGGGTTAATAAGTGTAAGGGTAGGGGTGTTTAGACTCGGGGTACATGTTAGGGTGTTAGGTGCAGACGTAGGAAGAGTTTCCCCATAGCAAACAATGGGGCTGCGTTAGGAGCTGAACGCGGCTTTTTTGCAGGTGTTAGGTTTTTTTTTCAGCTCAAACAGCCCCATTGTTTCCTATGGGGGAATCGTGCATGAGCATGTTTTTGAGGCTGGCCGCTTGCGTAAGCAACTCTGGTATCGAGAGTTGAAGCTGCGTTAAAAATGCTCTACGCTCCTTTTTTGGAGCCTAAAGCAGCCTTTTTGTGGACTCTCAATACCAGAGTTATTTTTATGGTGCGGCCAGAAAAAAGCCGGCGTTAGCTACGCGGGTCCTTACCGACAAAACTCTAAATCTAGCCGTTAGTAAGCACAATAAATCTCCAGACAAGAGTCAAAGGCAGTGGCAGTCTGAGTCCCGATCAACAGGCAGATATGTCCAAGTTTGCAATGGACCATCGAACACAAGCCGGCGTCTGACATCACTGTAGAACACAGGATCCGGAGCGTCCCCCTTTAGGCCTAAACCTCTCAGGCTGCACAAACTGTCAGTGAATACGAACAACAATTGACGATATCCCTACGCGTTTCGTCCGGAACCCGGCCTGACTTCTTCAAGGGCACAATTAGAATAGTTATTTGACACTGTGTAAGGCCTAATGAAAGTCTTTAGTAGAATTTTTTTCAACTATATTATATTACAATTGAATAATGCTTTGGCTATTTAATATAACAATTGAATTTAATAAGCTAATATGTTTGCCGATTTTTTATTCTTAAAAAAATTTAATTTCATAATTTTAATATACAGCTATGAAGTTAAAAATATATAGTTTCTGTATATATGTAACTATCTAGTCCAGAATTAGTTATGATACAGGTAACTATAAATATTTTATGGCTGCCTTATCTTATGGTGCCCTCATGTAGGTCAGGCTGTGGTCATATAAAGACCATGAAAAGGTAAATGTCACAGATGTCCCATACCTGAACTTTTAACGGGGACATAAAATTGTAATTTTAACAATTATTATAATAATAGGAAATTCAGTTTGAAATGTGTGTTGTATAATGTTATCAGGGAAGGTCGGAGCTTCAACATTAATAAAACAATAAGTCCAGCAAGCTCACTACCTCCCCTGGATGTTTTAAGTATTGAGAGGGTGTGGGAATACCAGTCTCCAGCCAGGCAAACTCAATGTTAAACTCCATAGAAAGTAGGCACTCATTTCATTGGCTGAAACACATTGTTTTGATTGGTTCTGTTTTAGCCAAATCAAGAGTCAAGCTACTAACCAAACCGGAATTGCTGCAGTGGACTTTGACTTGCTGCTATTGGCTCGCTTATCATCAGGTTGCTATTTGTTCACAGTGCCTAAATTATGGCTGCTAAATATTTAGTGTCTAAGAAAGGGTTCAAATTCAGTAATATGGACTTTCCAGGATATAATTATCATTTGTACCACTGGGATGAATGGGTTAATATAATTTTGTCTGAATGAGCTAACATCACTTAAGGTTCCTGATACACTGAGAAGGCTGTGGCCCACAGACCTTGGCTATAGGAGGCCCTTTCCACTGGAGTGAGTGGTGCAGAAGATTGCTGGAGTCTTCCTGCTGGAAGCTGGTCCTTTTCTGGACCCAGGAAGGCCACCATGACTGCAAGACTGATAGCTCCTCCCTCCAGCAACCACTGGCAACACCCACCCCATGACAATAAGGTTTGGATCAATATACATCTGTAGATCCATATATAGCTGGTGATATTATTTTGTTATCCCTGGAGACTATTTGTTCACTTTCCTTTAGAGTATTTAAAAAATAGAGAAACATCACAATCTTATTAACATGACAGTTTTGGAAAATATGCACTTTTAATTAACACAGTTGCTTATAACTCACAGATGACCAATTTTAATCAACGAGAAATTTAGTAAAAAAAAAACATTATATAAATGTAAGAGATTTTTAGCTCAGTTTCACAAGGAAACAAAACATAAACAGCCGCAGACAAGGTAAAACATAGCAGCACATTTTTTAGCTTTTTTTTTAAAACTAGGAAATGAAGTGAAAATGCACAAGCAATCAGTTATTGCTAGCAACAGTCCAGCAATGAAATAGTGACCCGTGACTATACTGCAGCATTTAAATCTCATGCTCCCTAATATTACAGAGGCTAAATGTTGCCTGTGGTTATATTGCTTTGAAGGGGCCTATTTATCAAATGTCTGTCCGACATGATCTGATCAGCGGATCATGTCCGACAGACATCGCTGAATACGGACCGCATTACACTCTCCGCATTCAGCATTGCACCAGCAGTTCTTGTGAACTGCTAGTGCAATGCCACCCCCTGCAGATTTGCAGCCAATCAGCCGCTAGCAGGGGGTGTCAATCAACCCGATCGTTTTCGATCGGGTTGATTTCTGGCAATCGCTGTCCACCTCCTCAGAGCAGGCGGACAGGTTATGGAGCAGCGGTCTTTAGAGCGCTGCTTCATAACTGGTGTTTCTGGAGAGCCTGAAGGCTCACCAGAAACACGGGCTTCCAAGCTCCATACAGAGCTTGATAAATAAGCCCCAATATCTGTTACTGGTCAACAATAACAAGAGAACTAAGCGAAATTGGTAATATAAGTAAATTACAGCTCGATTACGAGTTTGTGCGTTCGTCTTTAAACGCTGAAAATATGGCATTTTCAGCGTTAAAACAGCAATGCAGCCATTACAAGTTTTGTCGGTATAGCTCTACCGCAAGCCTTTTAGCCTGTAATGCAACGTCAGTACCGCACTCCTAAAAATGACGTTTTCAATGAGATAACCATATCGCTGGTATTACGAGTTTTTCTTGGAGGTTAAAAAGCGAGCAGTACACCCTATACCGACAAGATCCGTACCGCCATCTTAAGTCAGTAGTTATGAGTTTTACGCTACAAAGCTGTAACATAAAACTCATAACTAAAGTGTTAAAAAATTCACTAACACCCTTAAACTACCTATTAACCCCTTAACCGAGGCCTTCCCGCATTGCAAACACTACAATAAATTTATGAACCCCTAATCTGCTGCTCCCGACATCGCCGCCACTAATAAAATTTATTAACCCCTAAACCGCCGCCCTCCCGCAAACACTATTTAAATATTCTTAACCCCTAATCTGCCGTCCGCCTACACCGCTGCTATAATAAATCTATTAACCCTTAAACCGCAAGTCCCCCACAACGAAATATACTAAAATAAACTATTAACCCCTAAACCGCAAGCCCCCACAATGAAGTATACTAAAATAAACTATTAACCCCTAAACCTAACACCCCCCTAACTTTATATTAAAATTACAATTTCCCTATCTTAAATTAAATTAAAACTTACCTGTCAAATTTAAATAATTAAGTTTAAACTAACAAACTAACGGCTAGATTACGAGTTTTGCGTTAGGAGTGATAAACTAGTATAGTAGTGAACAACTATTTACTAACTAGTCTACCTAGTTAAAATAAATACAAACTTACAGGTGAAATAAAAATAAAACTTAAGCTAGCTACAATATAACTATTAGTTATTTTGTAGCTAGCTTAGGTTTTATTTTACAGGTAAGTATGTATTTAGTTTTAAATAGGTATTATTTAGTTAATAATTGTAAGTTTAATTTAGCTGTATTTTAATTATGTTAAAGTTAGGGGGTGTTAGGGTTAGGTTTAGGGGTTAATATAGTTTAATTTAGCTTTTTGCGATGTGGGGAGCTGGCGGTTTAGAGGTTAATAGATTTATTTAGTGGTAGTGATGTGGGAGGCCAGAGGTTTAGGGATTAATAACTTTAGTATAGTGGCGACGACATTGGGAGCGGAAGATTAGGGGTTAATAACTGTATGTAGGTGGTGGAAATATCGGGAGCAGCAGATTAGGGGTTAATAACATTATGTAGGTGGCGGCGATGTTGGGGGGCGGCAGATTAGGGGTTAATAACATTATGTAGGTGGTGGAAATATTGGGAGCGGCAGATTAGGGGTTAATAACATTATGTAGGTGGCGGCGATGTTGGGGGGCGGCAGATTAGGGGTTAATAACATTATGTAGGTGGCGGCGATGTTGGGGGTGGCAGATTAGGGGTTAATAACATTATGTAGGTGGCAGCGATGTTGGGGGCAGCAGATTAGGGGTGTTTAGACGTGAGGTTTATTATTTTCCTCATAGACATCAATGGGGCTGCGTTACGGAGCTTTTAGTTCCGTGATCGCAGGTGTTAGGTCTTTTTTTTGTCGGCTCTCAACAATGATGTCTATGTGGAAATCCTGCACGAGCACGTCAAAGCAGTGCTTGTTTTTGGTGGGGTATGGAGCTCAACACAACCATATTGTCCGCACAAGCCTGCTTTTTTAAATTTGTAATGGCAACGCTATAGGGGTTGAAATAACGCTGCTTTTGTTGCGGTCGTTAAAATCCCTATAGCGCTCAAAACTCGTAATCTAGCTGTTAGAAAGTTATTTAGATTGTCATGTTCTATCCAACACATTTAAAGGGACAGTAAACACCTTGTAATTATAAGACATTTTTGTTGTGTTGCTGTAGAAAAATATATCAGCCAAGTCGTAAAATTTAAAAAAATAAATTAACATCCTTTTTATTTCAGTTATTTTTCAATATCCAAACTACACCCACTATTTGTCTTATTTAAAGGAGCCAATTAGGGTTTTAGTCTACAGACAACAAGGTTAACCACATCCATAATGAAAGTGCAGGGCTCCAGATTAGCCAGGAACGTCTTAAGGGTTAAGGATTCTGGGAGGAGGCGTGAGTATGGGGCTGAGAGTTAGATTTGCAACATTGTTGCAGATCTAAGGGAGGGGACTCTACTCACGGTTAAAAAGGGGTTCCTGTGGTGGGGGGCGGAGCTAGCCGCAGCCAAGATGGCAGCTTAAACTATGAGCTAAGGTCTGGGGATTCATCTAAAGCTTTAAAATCACTGCTATGACCTAAACCAGCAATGGGAAAAAGTGATAGGATGCTTCCCAAAGGTATTGGGCACTGATAGAACTAATTTACTAATGAGTCCTGCCTCTTATCAGAAGACAGATTACACACGACTGAAGCCAGTTCCAGATACACGCGGCCCAAGTGGGCATGAAATAATAACTCATCCTGGAAACCTTTCAGCACAATCAAAGAAGAATATGTGCCTCTGGTAAACCCGGTGTCTCCAGAAACATTAACAGCAGATGGATCATACCAACTCGCATAAGTAGCCGACGGCTTCTTAAGCCTAGCGGGGAACAAACCATGGAGCCGGAGATTTCTCTTTTGAGGGAGCTGTGCGCTAAGCTTGATGTCCATAATGCGGATCTTGTTGACACGCTACGTTCCGCAATGGCATCCGCCTCCACTGTGGGTTCCAGCACGGATCTCCATATCAGCAGCGTCTATGCTTTACCTGAGCTTCAAGTTGAGAATGACCGTTCACCTTCTATCGCCGGCTGTAACATTCTCCCTAAGCCCACTCTTCAAAGAGTAGAAGAGCTGGATGACCCACAGCGACATGTGACTTTGGTATCCGTAGTCGGCCTGCAGGCCAGACACAGTACAGACGTATCCGTGGGCTGTGAGCTGGAGCAACAGGATGGAGACACTTACGGCCCTCAGACATCGTTCGCAGTCGGCTGCAGAAGCTTTCAATTTGAGAAGAGAAGAGATAATAATAATAAGATCATCTCAGCATACTTCTATCAAAGAGTACAGTCACTATCCTTCATAAGTGGGACTTTGGGAATCGGTCAACTACAGAACTGATGCCACATAACTTTAGGTATCATAAAGAGTTGCTCCAAAAACTGAGAAACACTGAATACAGCTCTCTAATTTTGTGAAATTAGGAGTGGGGTAAATTACCCTTGTCCCCCAGACAGGGACTGTCCAACTGTGGGTTAGGCTTATTTCAATGATTCAGCCATATTGCCCTCACTATTGGAGTTTACTAGATCTCCATCTTGTAAAAGACAGTTCTCCAAGCAATGAGCCACCATCCTGAGAACTAGGAGACTACACTCTATTTCATGAATATGTCTAATATTTTCCTGTCCTCTGTATTGCATTTGTACATGGCATTTTTGATAGCCCTTTAGAAGGCAGAGATACAGTATTAGAGTAGGGGGTAATGTAATAATCTTAGTTTTATATATGTAAGTTGCGACTAACTACTCTACCTATTGTTTATTAATATACGTGTAACTACAGTTTAGAATATTTGTTTATTAGTGGTT
This sequence comes from Bombina bombina, assembly GCF_027579735.1. Lineage (NCBI taxonomy): Eukaryota > Metazoa > Chordata > Amphibia > Anura > Bombinatoridae > Bombina > Bombina bombina. Next base: position 35,967,028 of record NC_069510.1, on the reverse strand, counting down.
ATATATCATACTATGCTTTTCCTATCGTGGCTAAGAGAGGTAAAGTCCCTATGCTCATTGTCTACATTTAGTAGCCTTTTTCAGTATTTTCCATCACACTACTCATTTCCCACGCTCCTGGACCTATATCTATATTTATTCCTAGCCTGCATAACTTACAACAGGAGCTTTTATTGTGGGTTATATTATATCTTGAACCCCCCCCCCCCCCTATGCTTCTTTTATGGTTGGTTGACTTTCATAACCACTAAAATACATGAGACTGTGCTCATTTCACAATAAGCTTCCTGTTCATACCCTAGGTTGAATGCTGTTTGATGATGCTTGCTAACCTCATAACCGTGCTTATTTTTTTTTTTTTTCTTCTTACACTTTTCATGTTGGGGGGACAATGTTATCCACCAGAAGTATTTTTCTTCTTAAGGGGATCACTCTATATATGTATATACTCAGGCTAATATCTAATCGCAGTCTATGTACCCTAAGCTAACTTACTAAATATGAGCTGATTGGAATTTATATTACCTACACTTATCACAGAGAATAGGTGCTAGATGCCCCAAGTTTATATTAACACTCACTAGAGGGGTATTTATAGGCAGTTTAGCGTGCTCTCAACTGTGAGAAAGTTTTCAGTACAAGTATAGCTGCACCAACATTTTTATATGATATATATGTCTGCTATCCTATATCTTGTATCTCATATATTGTTACCCTTCTCACTGACGCTTCAATTATATACCTAGTAATTTCACAGCTCACCACATATTACTACCACATGGTTAGAGTATTGAATAGTGGCCATTGATCTCTGCTACCCTGTTAATCCTGAGGCTATCTTTTTTCCTTAGGGAGTCTACTACACATTTTATAACCTCTTTGTCTATATGCTTACTATCCCTGAGGGAGAACTGCTTTCCCATGAGCCTTTGAATAGCCATATTATTACAGCATTAGGTTACTTTAAAATCCCCTTCTTTTCTCACTGGTAAGGCAGCCTTTGACAGTTGAATTACCCTAATTTCTCACCAATAGGCCTCTAGACAGTTAGCATGTAACAACTCCCATGACACTCCTTGCATATCTGACACACCACCCCTCTGTTTCAGTGAAGTTTGCAAACTATCTAATAGATTCAGGATGTATACATATTGCCCTATCTCCCATATAATCTTAATGAAGTTAAGATGGCATACGTTTGGACATCTACAATAAATAACTTACCCTACACTAGTTTATTATATATGTATCACAGTCTGTATTCTCTTAACTGCGAAAGTATGGGAAGTGTCTTACTATGATAATTTCTTTATTATTAATGTTTCCCATATTCTCACTCACCAAATATCCAGCTACCATGGTGGGTACTAACCTGAGTCCGCATGCTATACTAATATGTTGAACTGCATCTAATGCTACTAGACTCCATTTATTTTTTAGCTATGCTGACAGGGTATATAGGTAGTAACCTAGGATGCTAAGTTCCAAATTTCTCAATTTCAGCCAAAGCCACCTTTGGGAAGCTGATATCCTAAACTATGCCATGTTTTTAGCTTCCTGTTTGTTTATGTGTTTTGACCTAGCATTGTAGCTCACCATTAGCTTACCTAACACCATTATCTTGCTCCCAGCATAATATTTGCTGTGGCCCTTAGTTGTGCAGAGCGCTTCCTTCCAGTGCACCTACAATTTATATAACTATTCCTGAACACCTTTAGACTGACTTATCTATTGTGCCTGCTTTACAATGATCCCATGAATGATGCAAATAAATAGATATTTCACCTCACTTACAAAGATACATCCCCCAAGCAGACATTCCCTGTATATATATGTACTTATTATGATAATTGAAAGACTCCCTAAGTCATGTTTACCACCCTCATCTAACTTAAATTTTATTGGAAACTCAACTATACTATATAGTTATCTTAAAAAGCTCCGCCCCCCTTCATCTCCCTCCCCCTTTTATCGAGCGGCTCTTGCCCGCTGACTTTCCCTCCTATACACTTCGGCCCAAGAGTGGCCAGACAAAAGCCAATTCCCTACATCATACAGTTATAAGATTATAGAGTACCTCCCGTTTCAGAGTAGGGATCATTTGCTATATTATTTAAAAAAACGAGGTTTCATCATTATGTGTCTCAGTCACCTTTGTTCACTACAATCTAACTTGCACTTCAAGCCATTGGTCTCAGAAGTAGTGTCATAACTCATCTCAGTAGTTATGTTATCTCTATTGAATGTATTTTACTATATGATTTCGGTTCTCATCTATAAATGTATAGTAATACTACTACTTGAATACAGTGACAAACATTGTAACACAGAGACTTTAATGCTCTAGTTCAAATTTCTTTTTTATAAGAGACATGTATAATTATTCTTATTACTTACGATCCGTGCCTGGACACATTATTTGTTTTGTTGATGCTGTTCCTTACCTCAATAAAAAAAAAAAGGGGTTCCTGTGAGTTTTAGGCCCTCTTTCTGTTCCGGATCATCACAGATTTTCACGTAGCTGAAAGTTCCATTCTGATTTCTCATCATGGATAGGTCTCGCAGGTCTTCTCTTCCTCCTCTCTGGTTCAGGGATGAAGCTTCATCTCCAGGGCGCAGAACACCTAGGGAGAGATAAGTGATTTGGATATTGTTCTACCTTCCCTCAGGGCCCAAGGGCCTTCTCTGAGGCTAGGCCATTGTTCACTTCAGACTCACCAGCCCGTTAGGGACATCAGAAGGGGGATAGAACACCCAGCAGATGCCTCTGCAGGGGTTTTAGTTAATCAAGATACAGATTTTAGGCCCCCTCCTGAGGGCTGAGGTCCATGCTCCATCTGGGCATACTACTGGGCCTGGTCCTGCACAGGATGTCATTGTGGCCTGCCTGGGAAGTAATTCTGGGGTTGGGGGTGGATTTAGCAGCTGTTTTTCCTTAGGCCCCTCTAAACTTGGGGGCGCTGCAACAGGGACAACTAGCTAACGTTTGGTTGCTGGTGCAGTCCCTCTCTGCAGCCTTGGGTCCGGTATTTGCAGGCCTAGGGCCTTCATCTTGACCAGCCACTTCCATCCCATCTTCTTCTACCGCCCCACTGTCTCTGGTTCCTATAACCCCTAACCCAGGAGAAGCATCTACGGCCCCTCTGCAAGCGATGCCTGCTTCTAGCGTAGGGCCTACACATGGCCCTATGGTACAAGCGGCACAGGTTTTTACCGCCACACGCCCTTTGGATGTGGGGTCCTGCCGCCCAATTCCTCCAGGAGTTTTCATTCCTAACCAGCCTCCTCCAATGCTCCCCTGAGCATATTAACTTCTGCCGCGTATGCAGCGACAGCGGCTTCTCTGATCGCGGCCGTGGCTCCGCCCCTGACATACTTCCGGTGGGTGGGACTTCCGGTTGGGGCTAGGAAGGGCGAAGACGCAATCAGTCGACGGCTAAGAGAGCAGCAAAGAGGAACGCTCTCTCTGCATCCCTATCTCCTCAAGGTAGGAGGGGGGATCTGGCCGTAGGGGTGGAGGGTCATGAGGGGTGCAGCGTGGGACATATGCGCGGGCATAGCTGCTCAGTTTAAAACCTATGTTTGGAAAGGGTGGCTGGCAATATGAGCCCTGGGTCTTTTGGCCTAAGGGACACGGGGAGGTATCTTGGCATGGACAGGAGATAGGTCATATAGGGCCAAAATTAGGTGACATGCCTAGAAATATGCCAGCAGCACAGGCATTTAACGCTCAAGTAGGTAACAGAAATTATGAATATGAGACTAATGCATGGGGGCCTGTCAGTAGGTTGTATGCGGGAGGGGCACAGTTTAGGCAGGCTAGGGAACAGGAAGGTACCAGTTCAAGCAAGTATGGCATGAGTGTGGGTGCAAGTGCGGGTGGTACCTCTATTCCCCTGGCGGCGGGAACTCCTCTCCTTTCTATGTTCCCACAGATGAAATCTCAAGACGTTACATGCTCAGGATCCAGGGAGGTAGCAGTCACGTCTGCACCGGTAGCATTGGCAGCACCTTCCATGACCAGAGAAGCAGCCAGGATATCAGCTTCGGGACAATTCGAGGGGGACAGCAGCCCATGGAATCTGGTGATCAAACATTGGTGTTAGGCACACATGATGAGGTGGATTTCAGCTCCTCTGGGTCTAGTTTGGAGAGCGACAGTGCATTGGGCCTGCATAAAAAAGGGGAAAACACATGTATAGAATGCTTAGAACTTTGGTGTCCGATAGGAATAAGGCGCACAGTCAGGGCAATGCGCATTCAAACGATACAGCATTAGTGCCAGATAGTGTGGCGCCGGCAGAGGGAGTAGTCATGCAGGCAAACAATAGGAAGTCAGCCTTGGAGGGAGATTCGTTTTCCTTTACTATGCATTCATTGTATGAACACTTAAAGTCAAAGATGGTAAAGAAAATACATAGCAGGAAATATGTGAATATATTTGAACTCTCGGCAGAGGCACAAAAACAAAAGGAAATGGCAGAGGATGGGACGAGCCCTAAAAAGATCAAAAGGCCTGCATCCACGAGGCGTGTGTGAGCTGTTTAAGGGTGCTGGCCTCTTGTTATCTAGCTAGATGGCCGGACCGGGGGGCAGACATCCTTAAAGGGACATGAAACCCAAAACATTTCTTTCATGATTCCGATAGAGAATACAATTTTAAACAACTTTCCAATTTACTTCTATTATTTAATTTGCTTCCTCCTCTTGTTATCCTTTGCTGAATGGTTTATCTATGGGTACGGGGCAATTCTAGGAGAGGTTCTAGTTGCTGATTGGTGGATGCATAAATATACCGATTGTCATTGGCTCATGAATGTGTTCAGTCAGCAACCAGAAGTGCATTGCTGCTCATTCAACAAAGTACACCAAGAGAACGAAGAAAAATTGTTAATAGGAGTAAATTAGCTTAAAATGTCATCAAAGAAAAAATTTGGGTTTCAAATCCCTTTAAGTATCAAGATACAATTAACACTATCACATAAGTTACCGGAGGAAAATGGCAGCGAATCCAGCCCTATCATTTCGTGCAATTGAATTGTCCTTATGGTCAAAGCTTGGGCAGGAGGTGGTGACAGCGCCTCCTCCCGCTCAGGGCACTCAGCCCTTTCGGTCGGGGCTGTGTGCTCATAGAAAAGGGTGGGAGTGCTGGAAATACCAAGACAAAACGTGCAAGAAGGGAACAGCTTGTTCCATTCCAACGCGTATGTCGATATTGCGGGGGCCCGCACCCGGGAGTTAAATGTTGCAAAAAACAAGATTAGCCCGGTGAGCTTGGTGGCAGAATTGCTGCTTTCCAGGATAAGGGAAGGCTTTATTATTCCCGCGGGGAGTTGGGTAAAAGGATCTCGAACTCATCGCAACTTAAAATCTACCTATCAGTTTCCAGACGCGGTGCGTAAAAAATTGAGTAAGGAGGTGGGTTTGGGTCGCATGGCAAGCCCGTTTACACATCCGCCGATAGAAGGTATGGTAGTGACTCCGTAAGGGGTGGTGCCGAAGAAGGAAAAAGGCAAATTTTGCCTTATTTAGTACCTCTCATTCCCGAAAGGAAGTTCGGTAAATGATGCCATATCACCAGAACTGAGTTCAGTTCAATATTAGTCGTTCGAGTCAGTGGTTGATATCGTGAGGCATGCGGGCATAGGGGCTCTGAAGGCAAAGCTCAACATCAAATCAGCTTTCAGACTACTTCCCATTAATCCGGTGTCTTTTTAGGTTAATGGGCTGCTATTTTGACGTGAAACACTACGTGGATATGTGCCTCCCCATGGGATGCTCGATTTCATGTGCATACTTTGAGGCATTCAGTTCATTCCTCCACTTGACAGTAGTGTAGTATATGTGATCAGGTAGTATTGCCCATTATCTGGATGATTTCCTGTTGGTAGGGGCTCCAAGTTCCACTCAGTGTGCGAGCTTGATGGAGGGCATGACTGTCCTCATGAATACATTCGGTGTTCCTCTCGTGGCGGACAAATCAGAGGGCCCATGTACCCTTCTGACTTTTCTTGGGATAGAGATAGACTCGGTGGCAGAGCTCTGTCGGTTATCTGAGGACAAACTGATACGGTTGCTTCACATGGTGCGTAGTACTAGGAGAGCTCAGTGTATGTCGGTGCGTGAACTTCAAATCCTGCTTGGGCTTTTGAACTTTGACGGCCGGATCATTCCTATGGGGCAGATTTTCAATCGAAGATTGGAAGCGCAACTGGGAGGGTCTAAGCCCCAAAAGGCAAGGATAAGAATCTCAGAAGAGATGAAAGACGATTTGGGAGTATGGGAAGTGTTTCTTTTGGATTTTAATGTGATTTGTATATGGAGAACACCCGCGGAATCAAATCAGTCGCTGCATCTGTTCACGGATGCAGCGGGTTCCGGGGGTACGGGGCAATTCTAGGAGAGGAGTGGAGCACAGAAGTGTGGCCTTCAAATTGGGTTCAGACAGGTCGGACCAGGAACTTGTGTTTCCTTAAACTGTTTCCCATAATTGAGGCAGTAGAGTTATAGGAAGTTAAATTAGCGAATAAATCAGTGATTTTCTGGTGCGATGATCAGAGCATGATTTTCTCTATCAATCGCCTGTCTGCAACATCTCCCAGTGTGGTCAGGCTTCTTAGGCATTTAGTACTCCATTGCGTGCAGCATAATATTCATTTTGCAGCAAAACACGTACCAGGGGTAAAGAACGTTATGGCTGATGCACTGTCTAGGGGGAGGTTGGATGAATTTAAAAAGATTGCCCCTTGTGCCTCTCTGGCAGCTTGCATTCCCTGGGAATACATATTTCCCTAGTTAAGGCTTCATTGGCTCCTGCGACTTGGAGGGCTTACGTGAGGCATTGGAACGAGTGGCAGGCGCTCTGCAGGAGCAAATATATCTCTTGTCACGAGGCTTCTCAGGTAACACTCCTGGAATGGCTGGTTTCCCTTCAAACAAGGGCAGTTAGGAAGTTTCCAGACACAGTGCGTAAAAAATTGAGTAAGGAGGTGGGTCCGTTAGGGGTGGTGCCGAAGAAGGAAAAAGGCAAATTTTGCCTTATTTAGTACCTCTCATTCCCGAAAGGAAGTTCGGTAAATGATGCCATATCACCAGAACTGAGTTCAGTTCAATATTAGTCGTTCGTGGTTGATATCGTGAGGCATGCGGGCATAGGGCTCTGATGGCAAAGCTCAACATCGAATCGGCTTTCAGACTCCTTCCCATTAATCCGGTGTTTTTTTAGGTTAATGGGCTGCTATTTTGACGAGAAACCCTACGTGGATATGTGCCTCCCCATGGGATGCTCGATTTCATGTGCATACTTTGAGGCATTCAGTTCATTCCTCCACTTGGCAGTAGTGTAGTATACGTGATCAGGTAGTATTGCCCATTATCTGGACGAATTCCTGTTGGTAGGGGCTCCAAGTTCCACTCAGTGTGCGAGCTTGATGGAGGGCATGAGTGTCCTCATGAATACATTCAGTGTTCCTCTCGCGGCAGACAAATCTGAGGGCTCATGTACCCTTCTGACTTTTCTTGGGATAGAGATAGACTCGGTGGCAGAGCTCTGTCGGTTATCTGAGGACAAACTGATACGGTTGCTTCACACGGTGCATAGTAATAGGAGAGCTCAGTGTATGTTGGTGCGTGAACTTCAAATCCTGCTTGGGCTTTTGAACTTTGACGGCCGGGTCATTCCTATGGGGCAGTGTTTCTTTTGGATTTTAATGTGATTTGTATATGGAGAACACCCGCGGAATCAAATCAGTCGCTGCATCTGTTCATGGATGCAGCGGGTTCCGGGGGTACGGGGCAATTCTAGGAGAGGAGTGGAGCGCAGAAGTGTGGCCTCCAATTTGGGTTCAGACAGGTCTGATCAGGAACTTGTGGCAGTAGAGTTATAGGAAGTTAAATTAGCGAATAAATCAGTGATTTTCTGGTGCGATAACCAGAGCATGATTTTCTCTATCATTCGCCTGTCTGCAACATCTCCCAGTGTGGTCAGGCTTCTTAGGCATTTAGTACTCCATTGCGTGCAGCATAATATTAATTTTGCAGCAAAACACATACCAGGGGTAAAGAACGTTATGGCTGATGCACTGTCTAGGGGGAGGTTGGATGAATTTAAAAAGATTGCCCCTTGTGCCTCTCTGGCAGCTTGCATTCCCTGGGAATACATATTTTCCCTAGTTAAGGCTTCATTGGCTCCTGCGACTTGGAGGGGTTACGTGAGGCATTGGAACGAGTGGCAGGCGTTCTGCAGGAGCAAACATATCTCTTGTCACAAGGCTTCTCAGGTAACACTCTTGGAATGGCTGGTTTCCCTTCAAACAAGGGCAGTTAGGAAGTCATTAGTACAAGGAAGCCTGGCAGTGTTGTCTTTCTTTAATAAGCTGTTCCAGTTGAGAGAAGGGAAAATTTTAGGAAGGCAGTCTGTAAGAGTTGGGGCTGCAGAGAGTTGCAGAGTAAGGACCTTAGAGAGCCCATTACCATGCCACGTTTGCTAATACTAATGCAAGCATTGGAGGATATATGCTCAAGTCCATATGAGGTATCATTGTTTAAAGCAGCTTTTGCGCTAGCATTCCATGGTGCCCTGCGGTTTAGTGAATTGGTTTCCCCTTTTAGAACCTCCACACAAGCAGGAGTTCAGAAACAGAATGTCAGGCTGTCAGCGGGGTCGGTTCTGTTGTTTATTCTACAATCAAAGACAAATCAGAAAGGGAAGGGAGTATGGTTACACCTTCCAAAATTGGATGAAAACAGAGTCTGCCCAGTGGCATTGCTGACTGCATTTAGGGACCGGTGGGGGTGACCCATTTCTAATTCATCAAAATGGTCTAGGGTTAACCAAGTTTCAATTTCGTAGGGTGTTAGCTAAAGGGGCGCAAAAGGCAGGGCTAGATGCTTCACACATTGCACCTCATTCCTTTAGGCTTGGTGCAGCAACCAGTGCAGCTGCTTTAGGTTGGTCAGCAGATAGGATTAAGGCACTGGGGCGGTGGAGATTGCAGCGCTATAATACTTACGTTAGGCCTACCGAAGATCCTGGCAATTAATCTTATGGCTGGAAGTACATAGGGGGATAGAATGGTTGGTGTCTCAATGTCTTGGGTTTAATTTGTTGTCGGGTTGGTAACATTGTTCTGTGTTTTTCCAGGTAGAGGCAAGATCCCTCAAAAAGTCTGGATTGCCGGGCATTTATTCATTGGGCCTCCATCAGAGCGCTAGCAGTACCAGATGGGAGCCGGCTTGGCTTTCACTCCTCCCGGGTGTCCATCAGATGGCTAGGGTGCAGAGGTCTTTGTTGGTATGACTTACCAGCTTTAATCCAGGAGGCTCACCAGAGGTGGGGTCGTCCCAACATTTTCCCAACATTGCCTACCCTTGATTTGATAAAAATTATGGGGGTAGATATCAAATGGTTGCATGCATGGTTGCCTGGAGTGAAAAGAGGGTGGTCCCAAATCATCCCCAGGTTACACTGGAGGCATACGGCATGTCACAAAGCATCATTTGGTGTTAGAAAAAAGATCAACAAGGACATTGGTAAGGTTGTGATTGAGTTAGGAGGTTTTGTCGTGAGTCATTCCGACATCTCGGCCGGGGATAAAAGCCTTTATAGACAGGATGGAGTCCATCTAACGGATGTTGGTTTGGACAGGTTTAATGTTAATCTTAAAAGAGCTTTAGCAGCGTTAGTGTAGTTATCTAGTGTTAAATAGTTCATTTTGTTAGGTTGGCGACAAGAATCAGTCAGGGCAGGATGATTTCTTATGGCGGGCGGTAGCATCCCAGGCGGCAGATAGAAAGCGGGGAGGAGTGACGGCCATTGCAGGTGGTGTAACATACTCATGCGCGTGCCTGGGGAAAACTACCCCTGGTTTGCGACGGGCGAACAGCTCAAGTTTATCCTTCTATGTTGTACCGCGTTGTAGCCGGGCTCTGCTTTGTTTCCACTTGCCTGGGACTGCTTCCCGCTTCATATGGGTTTACATAGTTAAGCATTGCCGCCTAATGGTTAAGTTAAGGTAAATAAAAAATGTATAGCCATTTACATGTATTCATGTAAATAAGTTATGGTTAAAAAGTTATATGAAGGCTGTGATGTTTTTATATTAAAATCATTCAAGGAGTGCCTCTTATTTAATAAACGACCTGCACGGTCTTACCTCCAACTGTTTGTGGTGTTTTATTTCTTATTTTAAAGTTTAGTTAAGTTTGTTATGCTGTATCTGCTCGACATTGGTCCTTTAATCCCTTAAATTAGTATAAAGTGAATTGTTTTGCGGTTGCTATCTGAAAAAGTCAATTAGGGAGAGATGTGTAGCAGAGTTAGCATTGAGAAGTCAGCAGGGTGCATTTAAAGTTCTGAGAATTCGAAATGACATGAAAAGAGAGCAAAACAAATAATGAAAATATATTGCAAAGTTGTTTCATTACACATAACTAGCATTTTATACAAATATCTCAAAGGTGTTTACTGTTCCAGGGACGCTAAACCCAAAAATGCCCTTTTGTGAATCAGACAGAACAAACCATTTAAAAGAAAAAGTTTCTAGTTTACTTCTATTATCAAAAATTTGCTTTGTTCTCATGATATTCTGTGTTGGAGAGATACCTGGGTAGGCATCAGGAGCACTACACGGCAGGCAATAGCGCTGCCATCTTGCAAAAGGTTAACATTCCCGGATTTTCAACAAAAGATACAGAGAGAACAAGGCATTTTTTTTTTAATAAGTAAATTAGAAAGTTGCTTAAAATTGCCTGCGCTATCTGAATCATGAAAGATAAATGTGGGATTCATTTGCCTTTAATTTTGACTCTGCTGTCCTTAGCAGGTTACTTATCCTTATGTACACATCCTTCTTCACTTACACAGAATGTTTGAATTTTAATGCACAAGTTTCAAAACACTGACACCTTTTTTTTTTCCAACAATGATCATGCAAAAATATTATCACATCACATAAAGTTTGTGCTACCTTTATATGTTGTTTCAGGTCCTCATATAAAAGTATATTATGATCAGAAAGTTTCCCCTTTTTTTGGGGGGGGGGGGATTTAACCACTTTAGGCCGGTATAATAGTGTTCACATCATGTGATCGTTGATGATCATGTGATGTCAAGGTCAGGACTTAGCCTAAGTTGCGTGGCACCCCCCCCCCCCCCCAGGCCGATCCTTTATCAAAGGGGGAACCTGCAGGATGCTGTATATGGCAGAACGTCCAATCCCGTCCTAACATTTTTAAAGCCCAGCGTTGTTAGGATGGCATGGAACATCATAACGGTGTGAAGGGGTTAAACCAACCTTTAAAAACAAAATAGAGGCAACGTTAGATGTTTAAAAAGTTTGGCAAATCTAGGAATCAGCAAAGATATTGAGAAGCAAAACTGTCATATATTTATTTACCATGTTCTTCACCTTTAAGAAACAAACCTCTTAATTCATTTGCTACAGCTTTAAGAAAACAAACCTCTTTAATTTTGTACTACAGCTTTAAGAAAACAAACCTCCTCAATCCAACACCTGTATAAATCAGGTAATTCTCATTCACTTCAGGAGATGCAGGATCTGAGAAGCTAAGTCTGTTCTAAAACAACTTATTTGCCTATAATAACTTTCGGCTAGATTACGAGTTTTGCGGTAAGGTGAAAAAGCAGCATTTTTCACTACCGCTGGTATTACGTGTCTTGCAGATTTAGGGGCACCACACACTTTTTTGGCCTTACCGCAAATCAACTTATGCAAATTGCGTATAGTCTTTTTTCAATGGGACTTCCATAGCACCGGTATTACAAGCGTGTCCTGGGAGGCCAAAAAGTGAGTGGTACACCCTATTCCGTCAAGATTCGTAACGCATTCTAAAGTCAGTAGTTATGAGTTTTACACTACAAAGCTGTAGCATAAAACTCATAACTAAAGTGCTAAAAAGTACACTAAACACCCATAAACTACCTATTAACCCCTAAACCGAGGCCTTCCCGCATCTCAAACACTAAAATAAAATTATTAACCCCTAATCTGCTGCTCCGGACATCGCCGCCACTAGAATAAACATATTAACCCCTAAACCGCCGCACTCCCGCCTCGCAAACACTAGTTAAATATTATTAACTACTAATCTGTTGCCCTTAACATCACCGCCACCTACCTACATTTATTAACCCCTAATCTGCTGCCCCCAACATCGCCGGAACTATACTAAATTTATTAACCCCTAAACCTAAGTCTAACCCTAACACCCCTTAACTTAAATATAATTAAAATAAATCTAAAAAAATATTACTATCATTACCTAAATAATTCCTATTTAAAACTAAATACTTACCAATAAAATAAACCCTAAGCTAGCTACAATATAACTAATAGTTACATTGTATCTATCTTAGGTTTTATTTTAATTTTACAGGCAAGTTTGTATTTATTTTAAATAGGTAGAATATATACTAAATAGTTATTAAATATTTACTAACTACCTAGCTAAAATAAATACAAATTTACCTGTAAAATAAAACCTAACCTAAGTTACACTAACACCTAACACTACACTACAATTAAATAAATTACCTAAATTAAATACAAATACCTAAATTACAAAAAAATCAACTAAATTTCACAAAATAAAAAACAAATTACAAGATATTTAAACTAATTACACCTAATCTAATAGCCCTATCAAAATAAAAAAGCCCCCCCCCCCATTAAAAAAACCCTAGCCTAAACTAAACTACTAATAGCCCTTAAAAGGGTTTTTTTACCTGTAAAAAAAATACAAACAACCCCCCAACAGTAAAACCCACCACCCACACAACCAACCCCCAAAATAAAACCATAACTAAAAAACCCTAAGCTCCGCATTGCCCTGAAAAGGGCATTTGGATGGGCATTGCCCTTAAAAGGGCATTTAGCTCTATTGCAGCCCAAAGCCCTAACCTAAAACTAAAACCCACCCAATAAACCCTTAAAAAAACCTAACACTAACCCCCAAAGATCCACTTACAGTTTTGAAGATCCGACATCCATCCTCAATGAAGCCGGGAGAAGTCCTCATCGAAGCGGCAAGAAGTCCTCAACGAAGCCGGGAGAAGTCTTCATCCAAGCCGGGAGAAGTGGTCCTCCAGATAGAATTCTATCAGCCAATCGGAATTAAGGTTGAAAAAATCCTATTGGCTGATGCAATCAGCCAATAGGATTGAGCTCGCATTCTATTGGCTGTTCCAATCAGCCAATGGAATGCAAGCTCAATCCTACTGGCTGATTGGATCAGACAATAGAATTGAAGTTCAATCCTATTGGCTGATTGTATCAGTCAATAGGATTTTTTCAACCTTAATTCCGATTGGCTGATAGAATTTTATCAGCCAATTGGAATCTAAGGGACGCATCTTGGATGACGTCACTTAAAGAGACATTCATTCTGAAAGAAGACCTAGTTGGAAGAGGATGCTCTGCCCCGGATGTCTTGAAGATGGACCCGCTCCGCGCCGGATGGATGAAGATAGAAGATGCCGTCTGGATGAAGACTTCTGCCCGTCTGGAGGACCACTTCTCCCGGCTTGGATGACGGCTTCTCCCGGCTTCGTTGAGGACTTCTTGCTGCTTCGATGAGGACTTCTCCCATCTTAGTTGAGGATGGATGTCGGATCTTCAAAACTATAAGTGGATCTTCAGGGTTTAGTGTTAGGTTTTTTTAAGGGTTTATTGGGTGGGTTTTATTTTTAGGTTAGGGCTTTGGGCTGCAATAGAGCTAAATGCCCTTTTAAGGGCAATGCCCATCCAAATGCCCTTTTTAGGTCAATGGGGAGCTTAGGTTTCTTTAGTTAGGGTTTTATTTGGGGGGTAAAAGAGCTGTTTTCTTTGGGCCAATGCCCCGCAAAAGGCCCTTTTAAGGACTATTGGTAGTTTAATATAGGCTAGGGGTTTTATTTATTTTTTTGGGGGGGGGCTTTTTTTATAGGGCTATTAGATTAGGTGTAATTAGTTTAAATATCTTGTAATTTGTTTTTTATTTTGTGTAATTTAGTGTTTGTTTTTTTGTAATTTAAGTAATTGTATTTAATTTATTTATTTATTTGTATTTAATTTAGGTAATTTATTTAATTGTAGTGTAGTTTTAGGTGTTAGTGTAACTTAGGTTAGGTTTTATTTTACAGGTAAATTTGTATTTATTTTAGCTAGGTAGTTAGTAAATAGTTAATAACTATTTAGTAACTAGTCTACCTAGTTAAAATAAATACAAACTTGCCTGTAAAAAATAAATAAACCCTAAGCTAGATACAATGTAACTATTAGTTATATTGTAGCTAGCTTAGGTTTTATTTTACAGGTAAGTATTTAGTTTTAAATAGGAATTATTTAGCTATTAATAGTAGATTTTATTTAGATTTAATTTAATTATATTTAAGTTAGGGGGTGTTAGGGTTAGACTTAGATTTAGGGGTTAATAAATTTAGTATAGTGGCGGCGACGTTGGGGGCGGCAGATTAGGGGTTAATAAATGTAGGTAGGTGGCGGCGATGTTAAGGGCAGCAGATTAGGGGTTAATAATATTTAACTAGTGTTTGCGAGGCGGGAGTGCGGCGGTTTAGGGGTTAATATGTTTATTGTAGTGGCGGTGATGTCCGGAGCAGCAGATTAGGGGTTAATAAATATAATGTAGGTGTCGGCGATGTCGGGGGCGGCAGATTAGAGGTTAACAAGTGTAAGATTAGGGGTGTTTAGACTCGGGGTTCATGTTAGGGTGTTAGGTGCAAACATAAAATGTGTTACCCCATAGGAATCAATGGGGCTGCGTTACTGAGATTTACGCAGCTTTATTGCAGGTGTTAGATTTTTTTCTCAGCCGACTCTCCCCATTGATGTCTATGGGGAAATCGTGCACGAGCACGTACAACCAGCTCACTGCTGACTTAAGCAGCGCTGGTATTGGAGTGCGGTATGGAGCTCAATTTTGCTCTATGCTCACATCTTGCCTTTTAACGCCGGGTTTATAAAAACCTGCAATACCAGCGCTGTAGGGAAGTGAGCGGTGAGAATAATGTGCAAGTTAGCAACGCACCCCTGTTACAGCAAAACTCGTAATCTAGCCGATTGTTTGCAGGATCTACACTTTAATTGTACAGATTAAATCTCATTTTGGATTCTCTTACAGCATTCCTTGCTGTTCTGTTTAAGCTCTGCCTTCAGCTGGGACATCACACTCCAATTTAATCCGTTTCACAGTTTGCACTGCACAGGATTCAACTACCAATTTCTGGATAAGGTTTGGTCTTCATTTCAAAATATCTGCAGTGTTTCTCATCATTCATTGATTCAGGTAGAACCTTTCATGTCATTACTTTTGCTTAAAGGGACACTGTACACACATTTGTTCTTTTGTGATTTAGATAGAGCATGCAATTTTAAGCAACTTTCTAAGTTTCTCCTACTATCAAATTTTCTTCATTCTCTTTGTATCTTCATTTGAAAAGCAAGAATGTAAGTTTAGATGCCGGCCCATTTTTGGTGATGTGAACAACCTGGGTTGTCCTTGCTGATTGGACAGCACCAATAAACATGTGCTCTCCAGGGTTCTGAAACAACAATTGGCTGGCTCCTTAGCTTAGATGCCTTCTTTTTTAAATAAAGATAGCAAGAGAACTAAGAAAAATTGATAATAGGAGTAAATTAGAAAGTTGCTTAACATTGCATGCTCTATATGAATCAAGAAAGAAAAAATTTGGGTTTAGTGTCCCTTTAAATATAAAAGTAACTCTTTAACTTGTCATATGCTAAACGTCATACATAAATATACGTATACTCATTTAACTTAAACTCCTGTATGCATACAATACTATTCATCTGTGCACATATTTGCTAACATATTTATAACTATAGCAAATTATACAAAGGTTGTGATTTCATGTTTACTCTGTTGCGCTTCCCCATTACAACCCTAATGCAACATTAGAGTTAAACTAAAATCTTAACCTAAGAATAATTAAGCAGAATCTTTGCTCAATTTTGTGAATTATTTACAATAACCTGTTGTGATCATATTTGTTTCATATTTTCTGCTACATAAAATGTATTACTAATAAAAATAATAAGAATCTGCAGTTGTGGTTCAAATCAAATATTATACAATATAAAACCTCTTATACAAATTAAAGTCCTTTACAAAAACACACACTAGGGTATGTGAAGCATAATTCCCCCGACCCCCCAAAAAACAATAAAAATTATAGGAATTGGGGGGCGTGGCTAGGAACGGCCATGATCAGTTGCAAATTATGAAGCTCCCAGACTAATCTTGATATTTTGTCAGTTATTCTAGTAAATCTACCTCATCATATCCCAAGTTTATGAGATTCAGCTACCTTATAATCTGAGGGATCAAGTCATACCAAGATTGCTTTCCTTGTTCTATCTGGGACCTGATCTAGCCCGTTGGAAATACCCTCCCCTGGCAACCCGGGAAAGAGTAGCTTCGGACCTGCTGTTACCCTAGATCTACCGTTCTGCTATTAGCACAGCTTACCGTGCTACAGCAGTTTTATGAAAGCCACCTCTGTTGATGAACTGAGACTAAGCGAGCTGCACATAACGCGCCATAACAATGAACCCAGAATACTTCAATCAGGCATTGCTGGACCTGCTGCTGAACTTTGAGAGACAAATGGAGGAGAAATTTAGTGACCTCTCGGCCCTACTACAGCCAGAGTGAGCTAACCCACAACCACCATCATTTGAGAACTCGCCTGAGGACTTGAGCTTTGCAGAGACTAACCCGCCATCACCCACCGTGTTCAAAGCAGAACAAGTAAACCACGTGATGATAGCGGAGACTGATGGAATGGTGCCTGCATTCTCGTGGTGGCCAGGTTTAGAAAATTTTGAATGGTCCAGACTCGGCTTCCTCAAAGATGAAACCAGTGATGTTACCACACCCTATGACTCCTGGGAGTGTGCGGCCGACCTCCCGGATCCCAAGGGGTCTCACCCACATTCTAGAGCATTCACACATCTAGAGGGACGAACGCAACAAAGTGCCCAGAACATGAGTAAGTCGAGACTCATAAAATGCTACCTAAAGCCTTCTGGATTATACGGAACTTTTTCATCAAACATTATTATTAATTTAGCGAGTTGGTTCTCCAAGTCTCTTCAGGAAAAGAGGAATACCATTACGAAAATTGGAGTGGGCTAAACGCACTATGAGAATACATTGTGTCCCTTTACTCCCACTAGGGACTTGCTATTTAATATTATACCTGTTAATACGTTGCCACACCAATCTTACTCATAAAGCACATGGCCTGCTGTTATTAGCTCTCTCACGGCTTACACCAGAAGTAGGAATCGGCTGAAATTTATACAAACCCCTGCAGTCTCTGTTGAACTCGGAGACACTCCTATTTTTATATTTGTTCATAATGTTCACATATTCCTACTGTTAAGTAGCATATATCTTTTAAAGTTGCCAGGGATCACTTTGTTTTATTTATGTATCTAAAGTCCAGGGTCTGATGGTTACTATAGGACTCTATGGTTGCGAATGAAACTGCCCGATGCGAGAGCCTATTATAATAGCTGACTGAGTCTTGCTGATTGTGTACCGAGGACCTAATGGCTTACCTTTAACAAATTAATAATCTGTTCTGAGTCACCCTCTCAGTCTATAAAAATGGAGGTTCATATGTGCTGATAAGCACAATGGTTTCATGATAGTAAATCCTACATAAATGTACTCATCCTAGTTCTAACTTAAAGTAGCAATACTATTCAGCTAGTGACCTTACTCTAGTTTCATTCATACTGTACACAGTGGAATACATAGCTATATTAAGTATATTCATTTCTATTTTTCTACTTGAATTTGTATGGCAAATGGCTAAGTTTGTCCATAAAATAGGATAGAGTCGATCAGCAACGCAATTCCTGGTAAACAGGTTATGGCCAGGTTATGGAGCGCTGCATAACTTGGCTTCAGGCTCGCCAGAAACATGGGGCTTCAAGCTTAGAATGGAGCTTGATAAATCGGCCCCTATATATAATAATTGCCCTGGAATATTATAACAAGGAAACAGGTAGGTTTTATAAACTAGTTTTACAAGTATTCCACTCAATCACAATGCAATTAGCTGCCTATTCATAAAGGCTTATGATAATATTGTTTGATTTATAGGGAATACTAAAACGTTTTCAGGCACACGCCA
Organism: Bombina bombina; assembly: GCF_027579735.1. Taxonomy (NCBI): domain Eukaryota; kingdom Metazoa; phylum Chordata; class Amphibia; order Anura; family Bombinatoridae; genus Bombina; species Bombina bombina. The sequence continues at coordinate 35,948,844 of NC_069510.1, read as the reverse complement.
AATACTGTGTGCACCAACACCCAATACCTTGTCTGTAATTCCTCTAAGATGCACAGCCCACTATGATTCAGCAGATCTACAAGTAGATGCATGGGAGAGAGGACCGCCCCCGAGGTATTTTCATAAAAACTCACTTGCTGAAGTACAAAATATAAGAAACCAGCAGAGGTTTCTTGGGTGTATATTTGTGCAGTAATCAATAAATAGTGCACTAAGTTACATTATAAGTCCTTAAATATAACTGTGTGAAAATACTATGCTTATTGGCTTACCCAGAATATGTATCAGACCATTGTCAGCTTTATCCTGTTAATGTTCCCTGGCTACTTTAGTTGTCGTATACTTTTAGATACTGGCTACTTTAACACTGTGTAAGGCCTAATAAAAGTATTTAGCAGTATTTTCAACTATATTATATTACAATTGAATAATGCTTTGGCTATTTAATATAACAATTGAATTTAATAAGCTAATACGTTTGCCGATTTTTTATTCTTAAAATAATTTAATTTCATAATTTTAATATACAGCTATGAAGTTAAAAATATATAGTTTCTGTATATATGTAACTATCTAGTCCAGAATAAGTTATGATACAGGTAACTATAAATATTTTATGGCTGCCTTATCTTATGGTGCCCTCATGTAGGGCAGTCTGTGGTCATATATTGACCATGAAAAGGTAAGTGTCACAGATGTCCCATACCTGAACTTTTAACGGGGACATAAAATTGTAATTTTAACAATTATTATAATAATAGGAAATTCAGTTTAAAATGGGTGTTGTATAATGTTATCAGGAAAGGTCGGAGCTTCAACATTAATAAAACAATAAGTCCAGCAAGCTCACTACCTCCCCTGGATGTTTTAAGTATTGAGAGGGCGTGGGAATACCAAGAGTCTCCAGCCAAGCAGATTCAATGTTAAACTCCATAGAAAGTAGGCACTCCTTTGATTGGCTGAAACACATTGTTTTGATTGGTTCTGTTTTTGCCAAATCAAGAGTCAAGCTACGGACCAATCAGGAATTGCTGCAGTGGACTTTGACTTTCTGCTATTGGCTCGCTTATCATCAGGTTGCTATTTGTTCACAGTGCCTAAATTCTGGCTGCAAACTGTTAAGTGTCTAAGAAAGGGTTATAGTTCAGTAATATAGACTTCTCAGCATAAAATTATCATTTGTATCACTGGGATGAATGGGTTAATATAATTTTGTCTGAATGAGCTAACATCACTTAAGGTTCCTGATACACTGAGAAGGCTGTGGCCCACAGATCTTGGCTATAGGCCCTGTCCACTGGAGTGAGCGGTGCAGATGATTGCTGGAGTCTCCGTACTGGAAGCTGGTCCATTTCTGGACCCAGGAAGGCCACCATGACTGCAAGACTGAAAGCTCCTCCCTCCAGCAACCACTGGCAACACCCACCCCATGACAGTAAGGTTTGGATCAATATACATCTGTAGATCCATATATAGCTGGTGATATTATTTTGTTATCCCTGGAGACTATTTTGTTCACTTTCCTTTAGAGTATTATATAAAATAGAGAAACATCACAATCTTATTAACATGACAGTTTTGGAAAATATGCACTTTTAATTAACACAGTTGCTTATAACTCACAGATGACCAATTTTATTCAACCAGAAATTTAGTAAAAAAAAAAAATTATATAAATTTAAGAGATTTTTAGCTCAGTTTCACAAGGAAACAAAACATAAACAGCCACAGACAAGGTAAAACATAGCAGCACATTTCTAAGTTTTTTTTTTTTTAAACTAGGAAATGAAGTGAAAATGCACATAAGCAATCAATTATTGCTAGCAACAGTCCAGCAATGAAATAGTGACCCGTGACTATACTGCAGCATTTAAATCTCATGCTCCCTAATATTACAGAGGCTAAATGTTGCCTGTGGTTATATTGCTTTGAAGAAATACTGCTCTATGTAAGAAGGTTTTAGTGTTAGAGCTAATAATATAAGTTAAGACTAAGGGGCCTAATTATCATAGTGCGAGCGGACATGATCCGATATTGCGGATCATGTCCGCTGCACATTCTGATGAACTGCTTGTGCAATGACGCCCCCTTCAGATTCGTGGCCAATCGGTTGCTAGCAGGGGGTGTCAATCAACCCGATCGTATTTGATCGAGTTGATTTCTGGCGATTAGACTGCTGCATCAAAACTTGTGTAGCTGGTGAGCCTGAAAGCTCGCCAGAAACACGGGGCATCAAGCTCCGTTCGGATAAGGGGCCGATTTAGGATGGCCTGTACTGGCCTGTACTGTGCCTAATGCACCTGTCTCCACGCAAGCAATGACTAAAGACGTGCCCACTAATGAGCTCACATAGAATTACTCTTTAACAAATCATAACAAGAGAACTAAGTGAAATTGGTAATGTAAGTAAATTAGAAAGTTATTTAGATTGTCATGTTATATCCAACACATTTAAAGGTAGAGTAAACACCTTGTAATTGTAAGACATTTATAGTGTGTTGCTATAGAAAAATATATCAGCCAAGTCGTAAAATTTTAAAAAAAAATTAACATTCTTTTTATTGGAGTTATTTTTCAATATCCAAACTACACCCAATTAGCCAATTAGAGTTTTAGCCTACAGACAACAAGGTTAACCACAACCATAAAGTTAGTGTAAAGTGAATTGTTTTGCAGTTGCTATCTAAAAAAGCCAATTAGGGAGAGATATATAGCAGAGTTAGCCTTGAGAAGTCAGCAGGGTGCATTTAAAGTTCTGAGAATTCAAAATTACATGAAACGAGAGCAAAACAAATAATGAAAAACATAAATGATGTGAGACACCCCAGCCAAAGCCTTAAATACCTCCCCCACTCCCCTCATCCCTCAATCATTCTGCCGAGGGAACAAGGAACAGTAGGGTACATATCAGGGTATAAATGGGTATAAATGGTGCCAGAAGAACAAAAAATAAAAATTTAGGTCCACCCACCGGAGAAACAGACTGGAGACGTAGACACTCCTCCACACAATGGAAATTAAATTATCAGGTAAGCAAAATGTATGTTTTCCATCTAAAAGGGAGGAGAGTCCACGGCTTCATTCAATACTTGTGGGAAACAAATACCCAAGGCTCTAGAGGAAAAACGGGAGGGCAAAAAAAGGCAGACCCTATCCTGAGGGCACCACAGCCTGTAAAACCTTTCTCCCAAAAACTGCTCCCACCGAAGCAAACACATAAAATTTGTAAAATTTTGTAAAAGTATGTAAGGAGGACCAGGTAGCCGCCTTACAAATCTGCTCCATAGAGGCCCCATTCTTAAAGGCCCAAGAAGAAGCCACAGCTCTAGTTAGGACACAAAGAATGAACTACTATCTCCTTAATGATGTTACGGTTATACACAACCTTGGGAAGAAATCCCAACTCAGTGCGAAGAACAGCCTTATCAGCATGAAAGAATAGGTAAGGAGGATCACATTGCAAGGCTGCCAATTCTGAGACTCTGCGTCCCAATGCAATAGCCCGTAGAAATAGAACCATCCAGGAAAGTATCTTAATGTCAATAGAATGCATAGGCTCAAACTGAACCCTATGCAACACCTTAAGAACCAAGTTTAAGCTCCAGGGAGGAGCGGAATGTCTAAAGACAGGCCTGATCCTAGACATCGCCTGAACAAAGGACTTAATATCAGGAAGCTCATCAAGCTTCTTGTGTAACAGAACCGATAAAGCTGAAATCTGTCCCTTTAAGAAACTGGCGGCAAGTCCCTTCTCCAACCCATCCTGGAGAAAGGACAGGATCCTGGATATCTTAACCTTGTGCCAAGGATATCCTTTTTCCTCACACCAGGACAAGTAAGTCCTCCACACCTTATGATAGATGTGATGAGTGACCGGCTTCCTGGCTTGAACAAGAGTATCAATCACTCTCTCAGAAAATCCTCTCTTGGCTATGACTAAGCATTCAATCTACACGCAGTCAGCCTCAGAGAATCTAGATTTTAATGTTGGAAGGGGCCCTGAACCAGCTGATCCCTGCAATGACATCCCCACCAGGTCCGCAAACCACTTCCTCCGCGGCCACGACAGAGCAATCAGAATAGCTGAAGCTTGCTCCTGCTTGATGCGGGCCACTACTCGAGGTAGAAGTGGCAACGGTGGAAAAATGTAGACTAGGTTGAACCACCAAGGCACCGCTAAAGCATTTATCAGCTCTGCCTGGGTATCCCTGGACCGCGACCCGTATTTGGGTAGGTTGCAGTTGAGTCTGGATGCCATGAGGTCTATCTCAGGCATCCCCCATCTGTAGAAGATCTCCGCAAACACCTTGGGATGGAGAGACAATTCCACTGGGTGAAAGGATTGTCTGCTGAGAAAATCCGCTTCCCAGTTGTCAACACCCGGGATGTGGATCGCTGATAGCGAACAGTTATGGGTCTTTGCCCATTCCAAAATCTGAGATACCTCCCTCATGGCTTCTCGTTCCCCCCTGATGGTTGAAGTAGGCCACCGAGGTAATGTTGTCCATCTGGAATCTGATGAAGCTGAACGACCCCAAGAGGGGCCAAGCCTTCAGAGCATTGTGGATCACTCGAAGTTCCAGAATATTGATCGGAAGGAAATACTCCTCTTGAGTCCACTTTCCCTGTGCTATCCTGGCACCCCAAACAGCTCCCCATCCTGTCAGACTTGTGTCCGTGGTCACAATCTCCCAGGTCAGTCTCAAGAAGGATGTCCCCTGGGACAATAGGTCCAGACGGATATCCAAGAGAGAGATTCCCTCGTCCGATTGTCCAGAGATAATTGTTGGGATAGATCTGAATGATTGCCATTCCATTGCCTCAACATGCACAACTGAAGAGGTCTAAGATTAAACCTGGCGTATGGAATGACATCTATGCTGGATACCATGAGCACAATCACCTCCATACACTGAACCACAGATGGCCTTGAGGAGGTCTAAAGAGCAAGACAGCTGGACGTAATCTTGCGGTGTCTCAGATCTGTAAGGAATATTTTCATGGATATTGAATCTATTATCGTGCCCAGGAATTCCACCCTGTTGCTGGGAACCAGGGAACTCTTTCCTGAGTTTATCTTCCACCCATGTGATTGAAGGAGAAGAAGAAGAGCCCTTGAATGTTCCTCTGCAAGACTGGAGGACGGCATCTGGACCAGGATTTCGTCCAGATAAGGCACCACAGCAATGCCTCTGGATCTCACTACTGCAAGCAGTGCTCCCAGAACCTTCGTAAAGACTCTTGGGGCAGGGAAGGGCCACAAACTAGAAGTGTTGGTCCAGAAACACAAATCTCAGGAACCTGAAGGGATCCCTGTGGATTTTTTACGTGAAGGTAAGCATCCTTCAAATCCATTGTCGTCATGAACTGTCCCTCTTGAACTAGGGGCAGAATGAATCTGATTATTTCCATTTTGAACTATGGAACAGCCAGAAACTTGTTTAAACACTTTAGGTCTAGAATCAGGCAGAACGTGCCCTTCTTCTTTGGAACCATGAAAAGGTTTGAATAGTACCCTAGACTTCTTTCTGCTAGAGGTACTGCTAGAATTACTCAGAGAGAAGAGAGATCCCTCATGCATTCTAGAAAGGCGTCTCTCTTCTCTGGTCTTGAAGACAGATTTGACAGGAGGAATCTGCCCCGGGGAGGATGAGATCTGAACCCTATCCTGTAACCCTGGGCGATGACCTCCAGAACCCAAGAATCTTGTACATCCTGCATCCAAGCCTCCACGAAAAGAGATAGTCTGCTCTCTATGCTATCCGTTGACTGATCGGGGGCCGCCCCTTAATGCCGATTTTGTCTCAGCGGGCTTCTTGTTCTGCTTGGTCTTGTTCCAAGACTGAGCTGCTTCCAAGTTCCCTTGGACTGCTCTGCTTTCATGGCAGGCTGCTGGCATTGGGACTTGTCTGAACGAAAGGGACAAAAAGTAGATCCCTTAGACTTAGTTTTCTTATCCTGCGGTAGGAAAGCGCCCTTGTCTCCCGTGACCGTGGATATGATATGTCCTGGACCAAAAATAATCTTTCCCTGAAATGGAAGTGATAGAAGTCTAGATTTAGAAGTCATGGCTGCAGATCATGACTTCAGCCACAGAGCCCTATGGACTAGAAAAGAGAAACCTGATGTTTTGGCATTCAGGCGAATAATCTGCATATTGGCGTCACAAATAAATGAATTAGCTATCTTTAAGGCCTTAATTCTTTCCTGTATCTCGTCGAGGGGAGTCTCCTCCTCGACCATGGCTGACAGAGATTCACACCAATATGTAGCAGCTCCGGCCACCGCAGCAACAGCCGCTGATGGCTGAAAAACAAACCCTGTGTAATGAAACATCTTTCTCAACGTGTTTTCTAACTTCTTATACATGGGCTCTTTGAACGATGAACTATCCTCAAGTGGGATTTTGTGCGCTTAACGCATGTGGAAATAGCAACATCCACCTTAGGGACGGCCCCCCACAGGTCAAGCTGAGAGTCCAGGATGGGGAATAACTTCTTAAAAGAAGAAGAGGGAGAAAAGTACAAACCCAGTCTCTCCCATTCATTCTTAATAATGTTTGCCATCTTAAGGGGAACTGGGAAGATCTGAGGCACCACCCTATCCTCATATACTTTATCAAGCTTAGGAATCGAAGGTTCCTCCGGTAGTTTTGGTTCCGGAACCACCAGCATAGCAAGCACCCCTTTAGCAGAAAGAACAAATTCATCCTAAACCTAAAGTCTGGTTCATCCACAGCAGAAGGTTTAGAAGTCTGACCCAGAAGGAACATCCTCCGAAGAGTCGGAGTCATCCTCATTAGTGGATAATCTTTCAGAAATATCCAGTGGCGTAGATGACCCCTGGGCCGGATAGCAATGTTTCACCTTTCGCTTGCGCTTAGCAGAACGTGGTAAGGCACTAATCACTGCCTTTGATCCGCAAAATCTGACCATCAGCAGGCATCTCCCGCGGGAGGATTAGACGCGCCCTGGGGAGCTGCATGTGTAATCAGATATGAAAGTAGGGAACGCACCTCACGGGACAGGGAAACCTCAGAGGTGGACCGCTCAGTAGTACTAAATATCTTATTTGTTTATTCGCATGTGGAACAAAGTTGAGCAGGCGGATCTACCAGAGCCTCCTCACAATCATCAGATCACAAACATCAGAGTCCTCCATAGCTTGCGCCTTTATTACGGACTAGATATAAAATTTAAACAGCACCTTTATACCCCAATGGCCGAGGCACTCACCACCTCCTATGACCAGGACCGCAGAGAAAACCGCTTTGTCTCCTGCAACCGCCGGTCAAGAAAGAGGAAGTTGAATAAGCCACACCAAGTGCCATGCAGGATTGCCCCTGCACTAGGAAGAAAAGCGCGCCAACACGGGCCGCGCAACCAACTCCCAAAAATAAGACCTGTGTGTTCACACATTGCCAGAGCCTCATCTCACACATGTCGCAGCAATGACACAATAAAATAACATTATGTACAAGTCCCCCCTGTTCAATAATCCCCCTTCCAGGGATATTAACCCTTGATTATATACAGATAAAAGGAGTCAGACTGTGACCCTGTCTTCTTGCGTTGTCATTATGTGTATAAAAATGAAACAATCTTACCAGAATCTATGCCGTTGAACAGGAACACGGCCTCTCAAGTGTGACAGTGTAGTAGCAGTGCTCCTGACATGGACTTGAGTGCAGAAAAGCAGGCAGCGAATCTCGTCAACGCTGATTGCTTATGGAGCTGTTAATATGAGTCAGGATGGTTTCACAGAAACACTCACCCTGCATCTCCGGACTCTAACTTTCACCCATGCTCTCACTGAGAGGCTGACAGGACTACTTAAAACTCCAGTCCCATTCTGAAGAGAACTACCCTCCATAAGAGACTACTCCGAATCTTCTGACACTTCTCTGCCATCCTCCTGTGACGAAAGGCAAAGAATGACTGGGGGATAAGGGAAGTGGGGGAGGTATTTAAGCCTTTGGCTGGGGTGTCTTTGCCTCCTCCTGGTGGCCAGGTTCTTAATTCCCACAAGTAATGAATGAAGCCGTGGACTCTCCTCCCCTTTAGATGGAAATATATTGCAAAGTTCTTTCATTACACATAACTAACATTTTATACAAATATCTCAAAGGTGTTTACTGTTCCAGGGACGCTAAACCCAAAAATGCCCTTTTGTGAATCAGACAGAACAAACCATTTAAAAGAAAAAGTTTCTAGTTTACTTCTATTATCAAAAATTTGCTTTGTTTTCATGATATTCTGTGTTGGAGAGATACCTGGGTAGGCATCAGGAGCACTACACGGCAGGAAATAGCGCTGCCATCTTGCAAAAGATTAACATTCCCGGATTTTCAACAAAAGATACAGAGAGAACAAGGCATTTTTTTTTAAAATAAGTAAATTAGAAAGTTGCTTAAAATTGCATGCGCTATCTGAATCATGAAAGATAAATGTGGGATTCATTTGCCTTTAATTTTGACTCTGCTGTCCTTTTAAGGCTACTAATTTATCTCCTTCCTTGTACAGCAGCATATTATCATATTGTTTGTGTTCTGTTACAAGATTTTCCCTATTAGATAAGGTTAACAGGTTACTTATTCTTATGTACACATCCTTCTTCAGTTACACAGAATGTTTGAATTTTAATGCACAAGTTTCAAAACACTGACACCTTTTTTTTTTCCAACAATGATCATGCAAAAATATTATCACATCACATAAAGTTTGTGCTACCTTTATATGTTGTTCCAGGTAACCCATTTAGGCCGGTATAATAGTGTTCACATTGAAACAATGTTCAGATGTAAACACTTTTAATAAAAATGAAATCATGTGATCGTTGATGATCATGTGATTTCAAGGCCAGGACTAAGCCTAAGTTGCGTGGCACCCCCCCCAGGCCGATCCTTTATCAAAGGGGGAACCTGCAGGATGCTGTATATGGCAGAACGTCCAATCCCGTCCTAACATTTTTAAAGCCCAGCGTTGTTAGGATGGCATGGAACATTATAACGGTTCCAAGCTTGTCCTGGGAGGCCAAAAAGTGAGCGGTACACACTATTCTGTCAAGATTCGTAACGCATTCTAAAGTCAGTAGTTATGAGTTTTACACTATAAAGCTGTAGCATAAAACTCATAACTAAAGTGTTAAAAAGTACACTAAACACCCATAAACTACCTATTAACCCCTAAACCGAGGCCCTCCCGCATCTCAAACACTAAAATAAAATTATTAACCCCTAATCTGCTGCTCCGGACATCGCCGCCACTAGAATAAACATATTAACCCCTAAACCGCTGCACTCCCGCCTCGCAAACACTAGTTAAATATTATTAACCCCTAATCTGTTGCCCTTAACATCACCGCCACCTACCTACATTTATTAACCCCTAATCTGCTGCCCCCAACGTCGCCGGCACTATACTAAATTTATTAACCCCTAAACCTAAGTCTAACCCTAACACCCCCTAACTTAAATATAATTAAAATAAATCTAAATAAATATTACTATCATTACCTAAATAATTCCTATTTAAAACTAAATACTTACCAATAAAATAAACCCTAAACTAGCTACAATATAACTAATAGTTACATTGTATCTATCTTAGGTTTTATTTTTATTTTACAGGCAAGTTTGTATTTATTTTAACTAGGTAGAATAGTTACTAAATAGTTATTAAATATTTACTAACTACCTAGCTAAAATAAATACAAATTTACCTGTAAAATAAAACCTAACCTAAGTTACACTAACACCTAACACTACACTACAATTAAATAAATTACCTAAATTAAATACAAATACCTAAATTACAAAAAAATCAACTAAATTTCACAAAATATAAAATAAATTACAAGATATTTAAACTAATTACACCTAATCTAATAGCCCTATCAAAATAAAAAAGCCCCCCCCCCCCATTAAAAAAAACCCTAGCCTAAACTAAACTACTAATAGCCCTTAAAAGGGTTTTTTTACCTGTAAAAAAAAAATAAAAAACAACCCCCCAACAGTAAAACCCACCACCCACACAACCAACCCCCAAAATAAAACCATAACTAAAAAACCCTAAGCTCCCCATTGCCCTGAAAAGGGCATTTGGATGGGCATTGCCCTTAAAAGGGCATTTAGCTCTATTGCAGCCCAAAGCCCTAACCTAAAACTAAAACCCACCCAATAAACCCTTAAAAAAACCTAACACTAACCCCCGAAGATCCACTTACAGTTTTGAAGATCCGACATCCATCCTCAATGAAGCCGGGAGAAGTCCTCATCGAAGCGGCAAGAAGTCCTCAACGAAGCCGGGAGAAGTCTTCATCCAAGCCGGGAGAAGTGGTCCTCCAGATAGAATTCTATCAGCCAATCGGAATTAAGGTTGAAAAAATCCTATTGGCTGATGCAATCAGCCAATAGGATTGAGCTTGCATTCTATTGGCTGTTCCAATCAGCCAATGGAATGCAAGCTCAATCCTACTGGCTGATTGGATCAGACAATAGAATTGAAGTTCAATCCTATTGGCTGATTGTATCAGTCAATAGGATTTTTTCAACCTTAATTCCGATTGGCTGATAGAATTTTATCAGCCAATTGGAATCTAAGGGACGCATCTTGGATGACGTCACTTAAAGAGACATTCATTCTGGAAGAAGACCTAGTTGGAAGAGGATGCTCTGCCCCGGATGTCTTGAAGATGGACCCGCTCCGCGCCGGATGGATGAAGATAGAAGATCCCGTCTGGATGAAGACTTCTGCCTGTCTGGAGGACCACTTCTCCCGGCTTGGATGACGGCTTCTCCTGGCTTCGTTGAGGACTTCTTGCTGCTTCGATGAGGACTTCTCCCATCTTAGTTGAGGATGGATGTCGGATCTTCAAAACTATAAGTGGATCTTCAGGGTTTAGTGTTAGGTTTTTTTAAGGGTTTATTGGGTGGGTTTTATTTTTAGGTTAGGGCTTTGGGCTGCAATAGAGCTAAATGCCCTTTTAAGGGCAATGCCCATCCAAATGCCCTTTTTAGGTCAATGGGGAGCTTAGGTTTCTTTAGTTAGGGTTTTATTTGGGGGGTAAAAGAGCTGTTTTCTTTGGGCCAATGCCCCGTTAAAGGCCCTTTTAAGGACTATTGGTAGTTTAGTATAGGCTAGGGGTTTTATTTATTTTTTTGGGGGGGGGGGGCTTTTTTATAGGGCTATTAGATTAGGTGTAATTAGTTTAAATATCTTGTAATTTGTTTTTTATTTTGTGTAATTTAGTGTTTGTTTTTTTGTAATTTAAGTAATTGTATTTAATTTATTTATTTATTTGTATTTAATTTAGGTAATTTATTTAATTGTAGTGTAGTTTTAGGTGTTAGTGTAACTTAGGTTAGGTTTTATTTTACAGGTAAATTTGTATTTATTTTAGCTAGGTACTTAGTAAATAGTTAATAACTATTTAGTAACTAGTCTACCTAGTTAAAATAAATACAAACTTGCCTGTAAAAAATAAATAAACCCTAAGCTAGATACAATGTAACTATTAGTTATATTGTAGCTAGCTTAGGTTTTATTTTACAGGTAAGTATTTAGTTTTAAATAGGAATTATTTAGCTATTAATAGTAGATTTTATTTAGATTTAATTTAATTATATTTAAGTTAGGGGGTGTTAGGGTTAGACTTAGATTTAGGGGTTAATAAATTTAGTATAGTGGCGGCGACGTTGGGGGCGGCAGATTAGGGGTTAATAAATGTAGGTAGGTGGCGGCGATGTTAAGGGCAGCAGATTAGGGGTTAATAATATTTAACTAGTGTTTGCGAGGCGGGAGTGCGGCGGTTTAGGGTTTAATATGTTTATTATAGTGGCGGTGATGTCCGGAGCAGCAGATTAGGGGTTAATAAATATAATGTAGGTGTCGGCGATGTCGGGGGCGGCAGATTAGAGGTTAACAAGTGTAAGATTAGGGGTGTTTAGACTCGGGGTTCATGTTAGGGTGTTAGGTGCAAACATAAAATGTGTTACCCCATAGGAATCAATGGGGCTGCGTTACTGAGATTTACGCAGCTTTATTGCAGGTGTTAGATTTTTTTCTCAGCCGGCTCTCCCCATTGATGTCTATGGGGAAATCGAACACGAGCACGTACAACCAGCTCACTGCTGACTTAAGCAGCGCTGGTATTGGAGTGCGGTATGGAGCTCAATTTTGCTCTATGCTCACATCTTGCCTTTTAACGCCGGGTTTATAAAAACCTGTAATACCAGCGCTGTAGGGAAGTGAGCGGTGAGAATAATGTGCAAGTTAGCAACGCACCCCTGTTACAGCAAAACTCGTAATCTAGCCGATTGTTTGCAGGATCTACACTTTAATTGTACAGATTAAATCTCATTTTGGATTCTCTTACAGCATTCCTTGCTGTTCTGTTTAAGCTTTGCCTTCAGCTGGGACATCACACTCCAATTTAATCCGTTTCACAGTTTGCACTGCACAGGATTCAACTACCAATTTCTGGATAAGGTTTGGTCTTCATTTCAAAATAACTGCAGTGTTTCTCATCATTCATTGATTCAGGTAGAACCTTTCATATCATTACTTTTGCTTAAAGGGACACTGTACACACATTTGTTCTTTTGTGATTTAGATAGAGCATGCAATTTTAAGCAACTTTCTAAGTTTCTCCTACTATCAAATTTTCTTCATTCTCTTTGTATCTTCATTTGAAAAGCAAGAATGTAAGTTTAGATGCCGGACAATTTTTGGTGATGTGAACAACCTGGGTTGTCCTTGCTGATTGGACAGCACCAATAAACATGTGCTCTCCAGGGTTCTGAAACAACAATTGTCTGGCTCCTTAGCTTAGATGCCTTCTTTTTTAAATAAAGATAGCAAGAGAACTAAGAAAAATTGATAATAGGAGTAAATTAGAAAGTTGCTTAACATTGCATGTTCTATATGAATCAAGAAAGAAAAAAATTGGGTTCAGTGTCCCTTTAAATATAAAAGTAACTCTTTAACTTGTCATATGCTAAACGTCATACATAAATATACGTATACTCATTTAACTTAAACTCCTGTATGCATACAATACTATTCATCTGTGCACATATTTGCTAACATATTTATAACTATAGCAAATTATACAAAGGTTGTGATTTCATGTTTACTCTGTTGCGCTTCCCCATTACAACCCTAATGCAACATTAGAGTTAAAGGGCCATAATACCCAAATGTTTAAACACTTGAAAGTGATGCAGCATAGCTGTAAAAAGCTGATTAGAAAATATCACCTGAACATCTCTATGTAAAAAAGAAAGATATTTTACCTCAAAAGTTCCTCAGTAGCCACCTCCCATTGTAAAGGATTTCTAAGCAGCATATTAGTATGTCTGTCCCGGGACAACTGAAAGGATGAGCTTCGTGCACTCTCATATTATTTCACCAATCAGGTAAAGGAAGCTTACTATGAAATCTCATGAGAGTTAAGTCAAATCTCATGAGATCACAGTAAGAGTTCATGACCTCAGCACTGCTGATGCTGATTGGCTGCAGTTCATTTCTTCATTATTTATTTTTTTACCTGCAGCTGGGAGCAGCTGAGTATAACTATTTACACAGAACTTACTCTGCTGAGCTGAGGAGATTGTAAGGTAAAATATCTTCCTTTTTTACATAGAGATGCTCAGGTGATATTTTCCTGTCAGCTTTTTACAGTTATACTGCATCAGTTTCAAGTGATTTAGCATATGAGTATTATGTCCCTTTAAACTAAAATCTTTACCTAAGAATAATTAAGCAGAATCTTTGCTCAATTTTGTGAATTATTTACAATTACCTGTTGTGATCATATTTGTTTTATATTTTCTGCTACATAAAATGTATTACTAATAAAAATAATAAGAATCTGCAGTTGTGGTTCAAATCAAATATTATACAATATAAAACCTCTTATACGAATAAAAGTCCTTTACAAAAACACACACTAGGGTATATGAAGCATAATTCCCCCGACCCCCCAAAAAAACAATAAAAATTATAGGAATTGGGGGGCGTGGCTAGGAGCGGCCATGATCAGTTGCAAATTATGAAGCTCCCAGACTAATCTTGATATTTTGTCAGTTATTCTAGTAAATCTACCTCATCATATCCCAAGTTTATGAGATTCAGCTACCTTATAATCTGAGGGATCAAGTCATACCAAGATTGCTTTCCTTGTTCTATCTGGGACCTGATCTAGCCCGTTGGAAATACCCTTCCCTGGCAACCCGGGAAAGAGTAGCTTCAGACCTGCTGTTACCCTAGATTTGCCGTTCTGCTATTATCACAGCTTACCGTGCTACAGCAGTTTTATGAAAGCCACCTCTGTTGATGAACTGAGACTAAGCGAGCTGCACATAACACGCCATAACAATGAACCCGGAAGACTTCAATCAGGCATTGCTGGACCTGCTGCTGAACTTTGAGAGACAAATGGAGGAGAAATTTAGTGACCTCTCGGCCCTACTACAGCCAGAGTGAGCTAACCCACAACCACCATCATTTGAGAACTCGCCTGAGGACTTGAGCTTTGCAGAGACTAACCCGCCATCACCCACCGTGTTCAAAGCAGAACAAGTAAACCACGTGATGATAACGGAGACTGATGGAATGGTGCCTGCATTCTCGTGGTGGCCAGGTTTAGAAAATTTTGAATGGTCCAGACTCGGCTTCCTCAAAGATGAAACCAGTGATGTTACCACACCCTATGACTCCTGGGAGTGTGCGGCCGACCTCCCGGATCCCAAGGGGTCTCACCCACATTCTAGAGCATTCACACATCTAGAGGGACGAACGCAACAAAGTGCCCAGAACATGAGTAAGTCGAGACTCATAAAATGCTACCTAAAGCCTTCTGGATTATACGGAACTTTTTCATCAAACATTATTATTAATTTAGCGAGTTGGTTCTCCAAGTCTCTTCAGGAAAAGAGGAATACCATTACGAAAATTGGAGTGGGCTAAACGCACTATGAGAATACATTGTGTCCCTTTACTCCCACTAGGGACTTGCTATTTAATATTATACCTGTTAATACGTTGCCACACCAATCTTACTCATAAAGCACATGGCCTGCTGTTATTAGCTCTCTCACGGCTTACACCAGAAGTAGGAATCGGCTGAAATTTATACAAACCCCTGCAGTCTCTGTTGAACTCGGAGACACTCCTATTTTTATATTTGTTCATAATGTTCACATATTCCTACTGTTAAGTAGCATATATCTTTTAAAGTTGCCAGGGATCACTTTGTTTTATTTATGTATATAAACTCCACGGTCTGATGGTTACTATAGGACTCTATGGTTGCGAATGAAACTGCCCGATGCGAGAGCCTATTATAATAGCTGACAGAGTCTTGCTGATTGTGTACCGAGGACCTAATGGCTTACCTTTAACAAATTAATCATCTGTTCTGAGTCACCCTCTCAGTCTATAAAAATGGAGGTTCATATGTGCTGATAAGCACGATGGTTTCATGATAGTAAATGCTACATAAATGTACTGATCCTATTTCTAACTTAAAGTAGCAATACTATTCAGCTAGTGACCTTACTCTAGTTTCATTCATACTGTACACAGTGGAATACATAGCTATATTAAGTATATTCATTTCTATTTTTCTACTTGAATTTGTATGGCAAATGGCTAAGTTTGTCCATAAAATAGGATAGAGTGGATCAGCAACGCAATTCCTGGTAAACAGGTTATGGACAGGTTATGGAGCGCTTCATAACTTGGCTTCAGGCTCGCCAGAAACATGGGGCTTCAAGCTTAGAATGGAGCTTGATAAATCGGCCCCTATATATAATAATTGCCCTGGAATATTATAACAAGGAAACAGGTAGGTTTTATAAACTAGTTTTACAAGTATTCCACTCAATCACAATGTGATTAGTTGCCTATTCATAAAGGCTTATGATAATATTTTTTGATTTATAGGGAATACTAAAACGTTTTCAGGCACACGCCAAATACTGTGTACACCAACACCCAATACCCTGTCTGTAATTCCTCTAAGATGCACAGTCAACTATGATTCAGCAGATCTACAAGTAGATGAATGGGAGAGAGGACCGCCCCCGAGGTATCTTCATAAAAACTCACTTGCTGAAGTACAAAATATAAGAAACCAGCAGAGGTTTCTTGGGTGTATATTTGTGCAGTAATCAATAAATAGTGCACTAAGTTACATTATAAGTCCTTAAATATAACTGTGCGAAAATACTATGCTTATTGGCTTACCCAGAATATGTATCAGACCATTGTCAGCTTTATCCTGTAAATGTTCCCTGGCTACTTTAGTTGTCGTATACTTTTAGATACTGGCTACTTTAACACTGTGTAAGGTCTAATGAAAGTCTTAAGCAGATTTTTTTAACTATATTATATTACAAATGAATAATGCTTTGGCTATTTAATATAACAATTGAATTTAATAAGCTAATACATTTGCCGATTTTTTATTCTTAAAATAATTTAATTTCATAATTTTAATATACAGCTATGAAGTTAAAAATATATAGTTTCTGTATATATGTAACTATCTAGTCCAGAATAAGTTAGGATACAGGTAACTATAAATATTTTATGGCTGCCTTATCTTATGGTTCCCTCATGTAGGTCAGTCTGTGGTCATATATTGACCATGAAAAGGTAAGTGTCACAGATGTCCCATACCTGAACTTTTAACGGGGACATAAAATTGTAATTTTAACAATCCTATATTATAAAAGACAAGAGTTTGTCTGAAGCCGTCATGCGCAGTTCAGACAAACTTTTGCCGCTGATCGCACGCGCACCCTTGGCCAGCTGTTGATCGCAAGCGCAACCCACTTAGCATGTTTGTTAGCACTTTGACCCCCCTTGCTGCGCACGCACACTCACAAAACTGATTTGAGCCAACGCGCACGCGCACGCGAACCCTAGCCGCTTATCACACCCTCGCACTAGCCGTTGACAACCCACTTAGCCTACTAGCCTATCACACAATGCGCACGCGCACGCGAACCCACGCGCACGCAACTAGCCTAGCCGCCTATCACACCCTCGCACTAGCCGTTGACAACCCACTTAGCAAATAGCCGTTGAAAGCAGCTGATCAGAGACAGGGGAGAGGGAGAGAGGGAGACAGGGGAGAGGGAGACAGGGGAGAGGGAGAGAGAGACAGGGGAGAGGGAGACAGGGGAGAGGGTGAGAGAGACAGGGGAGAGGGAGACAGGGGAGAGGGAGACAGGGGAGAGGGAGAGAGGGGAGAGGGAGACAGGGGAGAGGGAGACAGGGGAGAGGGAGACAGGGGAGAGGGAGACAGGGGAGAGGGAGACAGGGGAGAGGGAGAGAGGGGAGAGGGAGACAGGGGAGAGGGAGACAGGGGAGAGGGAGACAGGGGAGAGGGTGAGAGGGGAGAGGGAGACAGGGGAGAGGGAGACAGGGGAGAGGGAGACAGGGGAGAGGGAGACAGGGGAGAGGGAGAGAGAGACAGGGGAGAGGGAGACAGGGGAGAGGGAGACAGGCAGGGGAGAGGGAGACAGGGGAGAGGGAGACAGGGGAGAGGGAGACAGGGGAGAGGGAGAGAGGGGAGAGAGAGACAGGGGAGAGGGAGAGAGGAGAGAGGGGAGAGGGAGAGAGGGGAGAGGGAGAGAGGGGAGAGGGAGAGAGGGGAGAGGGAGAGAGGGAGACAGGGGAGAGGGAGAGAGGGGAGAGGGAGACAGGGGAGAGGGATACAGGGGAGAGGGAGAGAGAGACAGGGGAGAGGGAGACAGGGGAGAGGGAGACAGGGGAGAGGGAGACAGGGGAGAGGGAGACAGCGGAGAGGGAGACAGGGAGACAGGGGAGAGAGGGGAGAGGGAGAGAGGGGAGACAGGGGAGAGAGGGGAGAGGGAGAGAGGGGAGAGGGAGAGAGGGGAGAGGGAGAGAGGGGAGAGGGAGAGAGGGGAGAGGGAGAGAGGGGAGAGGGAGACAGGGGAGAGGGAGACAGGGGAGAGGGAGAGAGGGGAGAGGGAGAGAGGGGAGAGGGAGACAGGGGAGAGGGAGACAGGGGAGAGGGAGACAGGGGAGAGGGAGACAGGGGAGAGGGAGAGAGGGGAGAGGGAGACAGGGGAGAGGGAGACAGGGGGACAGGGGAGAGGGAGAGAGAGACAGGGGAGAGGGAGAGAGAGACAGGGGGGAGAAAGAGGGGAGAGAGAGAGATAGGGCACAGAGAGAGAGAGAATATAAAAATAAACCACACGGCCCGTGTGAACGGGCTTTAGGACTAGTTATTATAATAATAGGAAATTAAGTTTAAAATGGGTGTTGTATAATGTTATCAGGGAAGGTCGGAGCTTCAACATTAATAAAACAATAAGTCCAGCAAGCTCACTACCTCCCCTGGATGTTTTAAGTATTGAGAGGGCGTGGGAATACCAAGAATCTCCAGCCAGGCAAACTCAATGTTAAACTCCATAGAAAGTAGGCACTCCTTTGATTGTCTGAAACACATTGTTTTGATTGGTTCTGTTTTTGCCAAATCAAGAGTCAAGCTACGGACCAATCAGGAATTGCTGCAGTGGACTTTGACTTTCTGCTATTGGCTCGCTTATCATCAGGTTGCTATTTGTTCACAGTGCCTAAATTATGGCTGCTAAATGTTTAGTGTCTAAGAAAGGGTTCAATTTCAGTAATATAGACTTCTCAGGATATAATTATCATTTGTATCACTGGGATGAATGGGTTAATATAATTTTGTCTGAATGAGCTAACATCACTTAAGGTTCCTGATACACTGAGAAGGCTGTGGCCCACAGATCTTGGCTATAGGAGGCCCTGTCCACTGGAGTAAGCGGTGCAGATGATTGCTGGAGTCTTCCTGCTGGAAGCTGGTCCTTTTCTGGACCCAGGAAGGCCACCATGACTGCAAGACTGAAAGCTCCTCCCTCCAGCAACCACTGGCAACACCCACCCCATGACAGTAAGGTTTGGATCAATATACATCTGTAGATCCATATATAGCTGGTGATATTATTTTGTTATCCCTGGTGACTATTTTGTTCACTTTCCTTTAGAGTATTTTAAAAATAGAGAAACATCACAATCTTATTAACATGACAGTTTTGGAAAATATGCACTTTTAATTAACACAGTTGCTTATAACTCACAGATGACCAATTTTATTCAACCAGAAATTTAGTAAAAAAAAAAACATTATATAAATTTAAGAGATTTTTAGCTCAGTTTCACAAGGAAACAAAACATAAACAGCCACAGACAAGGTAAAACATAGCAGCACATTTCTAAGTTTTTTTTTTTTTTTAAACTAGGAAATGAAGTGAAAATGCACACAAGCAATCAGTTATTGCTAGCAACAGTCCAGCAATGAAATAGTGAGCCGTGACTATACTGCAGCATTTAAATCTCATGCTCCCTAATATTACAGAGGCTAAATGTTGCCTGTGGTTATGTTGCTTTGAAGAAATACTGCTCTATGTAAGAAGGTTTTAGTGTTATAGCTAATAATATAAGTTAAGACTAAGGGGCCTAATTATCATAGTGCGAGCGGACATGATCCGATATTGCGGATCATGTCCGCTGCACATTCTGATGAACTGCTTGTGCAATGACGCCCCCTTCAGATTCGTGGCCAATCGGTTGCTAGCAGGGGTTGTCAATCAACCCGATCGTATTTGATCGAGTTGATTTCTGGCGATTAGACTGCTGCATCAAAACTTGTGTAGCTGGTGAGCCTGAAAGCTCGCCAGAAACATGGGGCATCAAGCTCCGTTCGGATAAGGGGCCGATTTAGGATGGCCTGTACTGGCCTGTACTGTGCCTAATGCACCTGTCTCCACGCAAGCAATGACTAAAGACATGTGCACACTAATGAGCTCACATAGAATTACTCTTTAACAAATCATAACAAGAGAACTAAGTGAAATTGGTAATGTAAGTAAATTAGAAAGTTATTTAGATTGTCATGTTATATCCAACACATTTAAAGGTAGAGTAAACACCTTGTAATTGTAAGACATTTATAGTGTGTTGCTATAGAAAAATATATCAGCCAAGTCGTAAAATTTTAAAAAAAAATTAACATTCTTTTTATTGGAGTTATTTTTCAATATCCAAACTACACCCAATTAGCCAATTAGAGTTTTAGCCTACAGACAACAAGGTTAACCACAACCATAAAGTTAGTGTAAAGTGAATTGTTTTGCAGTTGCTATCTAAAAAAGCCAATTAGGGAGAGATATATAGCAGAGTTAGCCTTGAGAAGTCAGCAGGGTGCATTTAAAGTTCTGAGAATTCAAAATTACATGAAACGAGAGCAAAACAAATAATGAAAAACATAAATGATGTGAGACACCCCAGCCAAAGCCTTAAATACCTCCCCCACTCCCCTCATCCCTCAATCATTCTGCCGAGGGAACAAGGAACAGTAGGGTACATATCAGGGTATAAATGGTGCCAGAAGAACAAAAAATAAAAATTTAGGTCCACCCACCGGAGAAACAGACTGGAGACGTAGACACTCCTCCACACGATGGAAATTAAATTATCAGGTAAGCAAAATGTATGTTTTCCATCTAAAAGGGAGGAGAGTCCACGGCTTCATTCAATATTTGTGGGAAACAAATACCCAAGGCTCTAGAGGAAAAACGGGAGGGCAAAAAAAGGCAGACCCTATCCTGAGGGCACCACAGCCTGTAAAACCTTTCTCCCAAAAACTGCTTCCACCGAAGCAAACACATAAAATTTGTAAAATTTTGTAAAAGTATGTAAGGAGGACCAGGTAGCCGCCTTACAAATCTGCTCCATAGAGGCCCCATTCTTAAAGGCCCAAAAAGAAGCCACAGCTCTAGTCGAATGAGTCGTAATCCTCTGAGGAGGCTTATGCCCCGCTGTCTCATAGGCCAAGCTCCTCAACCAAAAGGATAAAGAAGTTGAAGAGGCTCTCTGCCCCTTGTGCTTCCCTGAATACACAACAAATAAGGACAAAGACTGCCTGAAGCCCTTCGTGGCCTGAAGATAAAACTTCAAGGCTCGAACCACATCCAAATTATTAAGTAACCTCTCCTTAGGAGAAGAAGGGTTAGGACACAAAGAATTAACTACTATCTCCTTAATGATGTTACGGTTATACACAACCTTGGGAAGAAATCCCAACTCAGTGCGAAGAACAGCCTTATCAGCATGAAAGAATAGGTAAGGAGGATCACATTGCAAGGCTGCCAATTCTGAGACTCTGCGTCCCAATGCAATAGCCCGTAGAAATAGAACCATCCAGGAAAGTATCTTAATGTCAATAGAATGCATAGGCTCAAACTGAACCCTATGCAACACCTTAAGAACCAAGTTTAAGCTCCAGGGAGGAGCGGAATGTCTAAAGACAGGCCTGATCCTAGACATCGCCTGAACAAAGGACTTAATATCAGGAAGCTCATCAAGCTTCTTGTGTAACAGAACCGATAAAGCTTAAATCTGTCCCTTTAAGAAACTGGCGGCAAGTCCCTTCTCCAACCCATCCTGGAGAAAGGACAGGATCCTGGATATCTTAACCTTGTGCCAAGGATATCCTTTTTCCTCACACCAGGACAAGTAAGTCCTCCACACCTTATGATAGATGTGATGAGTGACCGGCTTCCTGGCTTGAACAAGAGTATCAATCACTCTCTCAGAAAATCCTCTCTTGGCTATGACTAAGCATTCAATCTACACGCAGTCAGCCTCAGAGAATCTAGATTTTAATGTTGGAAGGGGCCCTGAACCAGCTGATCCCTGCAATGACATCCCCACCAGGTCCGCAAACCACTTCCTCCGCGGCCACGACAGAGCAATCAGAATAGCTGAAGCTTGCTCCTGCTTGATGCGGGCCACTACTCGAGGTAGAAGTGGCAACGGTGGAAAAATGTAGACTAGGTTGAACCACCAAGGCACCGCTAAAGCATTTATCAGCTCTGCCTGGGTATCCCTGGACCGCGACCCGTATTTGGGTAGGTTGCAGTTGAGTCTGGATGCCATGAGGTCTATCTCAGGCATCCCCATCTGTAGAAGATCTCCGCAAACACCTTGGGATGGAGAGACAATTCCACTGGGTGAAAGGATTGTCTGCTGAGAAAATCCGCTTCCCAGTTGTCAACACCCGGGATGTGGATCGCTGATAGCGAACAGTTATGGGTCTTTGCCCATTCCAAAATCTGAGATACCTCCCTCATGGCTTCTCGTTCCCCCCTGATGGTTGAAGTAGGCCACCGAGGTAATGTTGTCTATCTGGAATCTGATGAAGCTGAACGACCCCAAGAGGGGCCAAGCCTTCAGAGCATTGTGGATCACTCGAAGTTCCAGAATATTGATCGGAAGGAAATACTCCTCTTGAGTCCACTTTCCCTGTGCTATCCTGGCACCCCAAACAGCTCCCCATCCTGTCAGACTTGTGTCCGTGGTCACAATCTCCCAGGACAGTCTCAAGAAGGATGTCCCCTGGGACAATAGGTCCAGACGGATATCCAAGAGAGAGATTCCCTCGTCCGATTGTCCAGAGATAATTGTTGGGATAGATCTGAATGATTGCCATTCCATTGCCTCAACATGCACAACTGAAGAGGTCTAAGATTAAACCTGGCGTATGGAATGACATCTATGCTGGATACCATGAGCACAATCACCTCCATACACTGAACCACAGATGGCCTTGAGGAGGTCTAAAGAGCAAGACAGCTGGACGTAATCTTGCGGTGTCTCAGATCTGTAAGGAATATTTTCATGGATATTGAATCTATTATCGTGCCCAGGAATTCCACACTGTTGCTGGGAACCAGGGAACTCTTTCCTGAGTTTATCTTCCACCCATGTGATTGAAGGAGAAGAAGAAGAGCCCTTGAATGTTCCTCTGCAAGACTGGAGGACGGCATCTGGACCAGGATTTCGTCCAGATAAGGCACCACAGCAATGCCTCTGGATCTCACTACTGCAAGCAGTGCTCCCAGAACCTTCGTAAAGACTCTTGGGGCAGGAAAGGGCCACAAACTAGAAGTGTTGGTCCAGAAACACAAATCTCAGGAACCTGAAGGGATCCCTGTGGATTGGTACGTGAAGGTAAGCATCCTTCAAATCCATTGTCGTCATGAACTGTCCCTCTTGAACTAGGGGCAGAATGAATCTGATTATTTCCATTTTGAACTATGGAACAGCCAGAAACTTGTTTAAACACTTTAGGTCTAGAATCGGGCAGAACGTGCCCTTCTTCTTTGGAACCATGAAAAGGTTTGAATAGTACCCTAGACCTCTTTCTGCTAGAGGTACTGCTACAATTACTCAGAGAGAAGAGAGATCCCTCATGCATTCTAGAAAGGCATCTCTCTTCTCTGGTCTTGAAGACAGATTTGACAGGAGGAATCTGCCCCGGGGAGGATGAGATCTGAACCCTATCCTGTAACCCTGGGCGATGACCTCCAGAACCCAAGAATCTTGTACATCCTGCATCCAAGCCTCCACGAAAAGAGATAGTCTGCTCTCTATGCTATCCGTTGACTGATCGGGGGCCGCCCCTTAATGCCGATTTTGTCTCAGCGGGCTTCTTGTTCTGCTTGGTCTTGTTCCAAGACTGAGCTGCTTCCAAGTTCCCTTGGACTGCTCTGCTTTCATGGCAGGCTGCTGGCATTGGGACTTGTCTGAACGAAAGGGACAAAAAGTAGATCCCTTAGACTTAGTTTTCTTATCCTGCGGTAGGAAAGCGCCCTTGCCTCCCGTGACCGTGGATATGATATGTCCTGGACCAAAAATAATCTTTCCCTGAAATGGAAGTGATAGAAGTCTAGATTTAGAAGTCATGGCTGCAGATCATGACTTCAGCCACAGAGCCCTATGGACTAGAAAAGAGAAACCTGATGTTTTGGCATTCAGGCGAATAATCTGCATATTGGCGTCACAAATAAATGAATTAGCTATCTTTAAGGCCTTAATTCTTTCCTGTATCTCGTCGAGGGGAGTCTCCTCCTCGACCATGGCTGACAGAGATTCACACCAATATGTAGCAGCTCCGGCCACCGCAGCAACAGCCGCTGATGGCTGAAAAACAAACCCTGTGTAATGAAACATCTTTCTCAACGTGTTTTCTAACTTCTTATACATGGGCTCTTTGAACGATGAACTATCCTCAAGTGGGATTTTGTGCGCTTAACACATGTGGAAATAGCAACATCCACCTTAGGGACGGCCCCCCACAGGTCAAGCTGAGAGTCCAGGATGGGGAATAACTTCTTAAAAGAAGAAGAGGGAGAAAAGTACAAACCCAGTCTCTCCCATTCATTCTTAATAATGTTTGCCATCTTAAGGGGAACTGGGAAGATCTGAGGCACCACCCTATCCTCATATACTTTATCAAGCTTAGGAATCGAAGGTTCCTCCGGTAGTTTTGGTTCCGGAACCACCAGCATAGCAAGCACCCCTTTAGCAGAAAGCACAAATTCATCCTAAACCTAAAGTCTGGTTCATCCACAGCAGAAGGTTTAGAAGTCTGACCCAGAAGGAACATCCTCCGAAGAGTCGGAGTCATCCTCATTAGTGGATAATCTTTCAGAAATATCCAGTGGCGTAGATGACCCCTGGGCCGGATAGCAATGTTTCACCTTTCGCTTGCGCTTAGCAGAACGTGGTAAGGCACTAATCACCGCCTTTGATCCGCAAAATCTGACGATCAGCAGGCATCTCCCGCGGGAGGATTAGACGCGCCCTGGGGAGCTGCATGTGTAATCGGATATGAAAGTAGGGAACGCACCTCACGGGACAGGGAAACCTCAGAGGTGGACCGCTCAGTAGTACTAAATATCTTATTCGTTTATTCGCATTTGGAACAAAGTTGAGCAGGCGGATCTACCAGAGCCTCCTCACAATCATCAGATCACAAACATCAGAGTCCTCCATAGCTTGCGCCTTTATTACGGACTAGATATAAAATTTAAACAGCACCTTTATACCCCAATGGCCGAGGCACTCACCACCTCCTATGACCAGGACCGCAGAGAAAACCGCTTTGTCTCCTGCAACCGCCGGTCAAGAAAGAGGAAGTTGAATAAGCCACACCAAGTGCCATGCAGGATTGCCCCTGCACTAGGAAGAAAAGCGCGCCAACACGGGCCGCGCAACCAACTCCCAAAAATAAGACCTGTGTGTTCACACATTGCCAGAGCCTCATCTCACACATGTCGCAGCAATGACACAATAAAATAACATTATGTACAAGTCCCCCCTGTTCAATAATCCCCCTTCCAGGGATATTAACCCTTGATTCTATACAGATAAAAGGAGTCAGACTGTGACCCTGTCTTCTTGCGTTGTCATTATGTGTATAAAAATGAAACAATCTTACCAGAATCTATGCCGTTGAACAGGAACACGGCCCCTCAAGTGTGACAGTGTAGTAGCAGTGCTCCTGACATGGACTTGAGTGCAGAAAAGCAGGCAGCGAATCTCGTCAACGCTGATTGCTTATGGAGCTGTTAATATGAGTCAGGATGGTTTCGCAGAAACACTCACCCTGCATCACCGGACTCTAACTTTCACCCATGCTCTCACTGAGAGGCTGACAGGACTACTTAAAACTCCAGTCCCATTCTGAAGAGAACTACCCTCCATAAGAGACTACTCCGAATCTTCCGACACTTCTCTGCCATCCTCCTGTGACGAAAGGCAAAGAATGACTGGGGGATAAGGGAAGTGGGGGAGGTATTTAAGCCTTTGGCTGGGGTGTCTTTGCCTCCTCCTGGTGGCCAGGTTCTTAATTCCCACAAGTAATGAATGAAGCCGTGGACTCTCCTCCCCTTTAGATGGAAATATATTGCAAAGTTCTTTCATTACACATAACTAACATTTTATACAAATATCTCAAAGGTGTTTACTGTTCCAGGGGCGCTAAACCCAAAAATGCCCTTTTGTGAATCAGACAGAACAAACCATTTAAAAGAAAAAGTTTCTAGTTTACTTCTATTATCAAAAATTTGCTTTGTTTTCATGATATTCTGTGTTGGAGAGATACCTGGGTAGGCATCAGGAGCACTACACGGCAGGAAATAGCGCTGCCATCTTGCAAAAGATTAACATTCCCGGATTTTCAACAAAAGATACAGAGAGAACAAGGCATTTTTTTTTAAAATAAGTAAATTAGAAAGTTGCTTAAAATTGCATGCGCTATCTGAATCATGAAAGATAAATGTGAGATTTAAATGCCTTTAATTTTGACTCTGCTGTCCTTTTAAGGCTACTAATTTATCTCCTTCCTTGTACAGCAGCATATTATCATATTGTTTGTGTTCTGTTACAAGATTTGCCCTATTAGATAAGGTTAGCAGGTTACTTATTCTTATGTACACATCCTTCTTCACTTACACAGAATGTTTGAATTTTAATGCACAAGTTTCAAAACACTGACACCTTTTTTTTTTCCAACAATGATCATGCAAAAATATTATCACATCACATAAAGTTTGTGCTACCTTTATATGTTGTTCCAGGTAACCCATTTAGGCCGGTATAATAGTGTTCACATTGAAACAATGTTCAGATGTAAACACTTTTAATAAAAATGAAATCATGTGATCGTTGATGATCATGTGATTTCAAGGCCAGGACTAAGCCTAAGTTGCGTGGCACCCCCCCCCCCCAGGCCGATCCTTTATCAAAGGGGGAACCTGCAGGATACTGTATATGGTAGAACGTCCAATCCCGTCCTAACATTTTTAAAGCCCAGCGTTGTTAGGATGGCATGGAACATTATAACGGTGTGGTGAAGGGGTTAAACCAACCTTTAAAAACAAAATAGAGGCAACGTTAGATGTTTAAAAAGTTTGGCAAATCTAGGAATCAGCAAAGATATTGAGAAGCAAAACTGTCATATATTTATTTACCATGTTCTTCACCTTTAAGAAACAAACCTCTTAATTAATTTGCTACAGCTTTAAGAAAACAAACCTCTTTAATTTTGTACTACAGCTTTAAGAAAACAAACCTCCTCAATCCAACACCTGTATAAATCAGGTAATTCTCATTCACTTCAGGAGATGCAGGATCTGAGAAGCTAAGTCTGTTCTAAAACAACTTATTTGCCTATAATAACTTTTGGCTAGATTACGAGTTTTGCGGTAAGGTGAAAAAGCAGCATTTTTCACTACCGCTGGTATTACGTGTCTTGCAGATTTAGGGGCACCGCACACTTTTTTGGCCTTACCGCAAATCAACTTATGCAAATTGCGTATAGTCTTTTTTCAATGGGACTTCCATAGCACCGGTATTACAAGCTTGTCCTGGGAGGCCAAAAAGTGAGCGGTACACACTATTCTGTCAAGATTCGTAACGCATTCTAAAGTCAGTAGTTAAGAGTTTTACACTATAAAGCTGTAGCATAAAACTCATAACTAAAGTGTTAAAAAGTACACTAAACACCCATAAACTACCTATTAACCCCTAAACCGAGGCCCTCCCGCATCTCAAACACTAAAATAAAATTATTAACCCCTAATCTGCTGCTCCGGACATCGCCGCCACTAGAATAAACATATTAACCCCTAAACCGCTGCACTCCCGCCTCGCAAACACTAGTTAAATATTATTAACCCCTAATCTGTTGCCCTTAACATCACCGCCACCTACCTACATTTATTAACCCCTAATCTGCTGCCCCCAACGTCGCCGGCACTATACTAAATTTATTAACCCCTAAACCTAAGTCTAACCCTAACACCCCCTAACTTAAATATAATTAAAATAAATCTAAATAAATATTACTATCATTACCTAAATAATTCCTATTTAAAACTAAATACTTACCAATAAAATAAACCCTAAACTAGCTACAATATAACTAATAGTTACATTGTATCTATCTTAGGTTTTATTTTTATTTTACAGGCAAGTTTGTATTTATTTTAACTAGGTAGAATAGTTACTAAATAGTTATTAAATATTTACTAACTACCTAGCTAAAATAAATACAAATTTACCTGTAAAATAAAACCTAACCTAAGTTACACTAACACCTAACACTACACTACAATTAAATAAATTACCTAAATTAAATACAAATACCTAAATTACAAAAAAATCAACTAAATTTCACAAAATATAAAATAAATTACAAGATATTTAAATTAATTACACCTAATCTAATAGCCCTATCAAAATAAAAAAGCCCCCCCCCCCCCATTAAAAAAAACCCTAGCCTAAACTAAACTACTAATAGCCCTTAAAAGGGTTTTTTTACCTGTAAAAAAAAAAATACAAACAACCCCCCAACAGTAAAACCCACCACCCACACAACCAACCCCCAAAATAAAACCATAACTAAAAAACCCTAAGCTCCCCATTGCCCTGAAAAGGGCATTTGGATGGGCATTGCCCTTAAAAGGGCATTTAGCTCTATTGCAGCCCAAAGCCCTAACCTAAAACTAAAACCCACCCAATAAACCCTTA
Source organism: Bombina bombina (assembly GCF_027579735.1). NCBI lineage: Eukaryota > Metazoa > Chordata > Amphibia > Anura > Bombinatoridae > Bombina > Bombina bombina. The sequence continues at coordinate 35,920,402 of NC_069510.1, read as the reverse complement.
AAAAAACCTAACACTAACCCCCGAAGATCCACTTACAGTTTTGAAGATCCGACATCCATCCTCAATGAAGCCAGGAGAAGTCCTCATCGAAGCGGCAAGAAGTCCTCAACGAAGCCGGGAGAAGTCTTCATCCAAGCCGGGAGAAGTGGTCCTCCAGATAGAATTCTATCAGCCAATCGGAATTAAGGTTGAAAAAATCCTATTGGCTGATGCAATCAGCCAATAGGATTGAGCTTGCATTCAATTGGCTGTTCCAATCAGCCAATGGAATGCAAGCTCAATCCTACTGGCTGATTGGATCAGACAATAGAATTGAAGTTCAATCCTATTGGCTGATTGTATCAGTCAATAGGATTTTTTCAACCTTAATTCCGATTGGCTGATAGAATTTTATCAGCCAATTGGAATCTAAGGGACGCATCTTGGATGACGTCACTTAAAGAGACATTCATTCTGGAAGAAGACCTAGTTGGAAGAGGATGCTCTGCCCCGGATGTCTTGAAGATGGACCCGCTCCGCGCCGGATGGATGAAGATAGAAGATCCCGTCTGGATGAAGACTTCTGCCCGTCTGGAGGACCACTTCTCCCGGCTTGGATGACGGCTTCTCCCGGCTTCGTTGAGGACTTCTTGCTGCTTCGATGAGGACTTCTCCCATCTTAGTTGAGGATGGATGTCGGATCTTCAAAACTATAAGTGGATCTTCAGGGTTTAGTGTTAGGTTTTTTTAAGGGTTTATTGGGTGGGTTTTATTTTTAGGTTAGGGCTTTGGGCTGCAATAGAGCTAAATGCCCTTTTAAGGGCAATGCCCATCCAAATGCCCTTTTTAGGTCAATGGGGAGCTTAGGTTTCTTTAGTTAGGGTTTTATTTGGGGGGTAAAAGAGCTGTTTTCTTTGGGCCAATGCCCCGCAAAAGGCCCTTTTAAGGACTATTGGTAGTTTAGTATAGGCTAGGGGTTTTATTTATTTGGGGGGGGGGGGGGCTTTTTTATAGGGCTATTAGATTAGGTGTAATTAGTTTAAATATCTTGTAATTTGATTTTTATTTTGTGTAATTTAGTGTTTGTTTTTTTGTAATTTAAGTAATTGTATTTAATTTATTTATTTATTTGTATTTAATTTAGGTAATTTATTTAATTGTAGTGTAGTTTTAGGTGTTAGTGTAACTTAGGTTAGGTTTTATTTTACAGGTAAATTTGTATTTATTTTAGCTAGGTAGTTAGTAAATAGTTAATAACTATTTAGTAACTAGTCTACCTAGTTAAAATAAATACAAACTTGCCTGTAAAAAATAAATAAACCCTAAGCTAGATACAATGTAACTGTTAGTTATATTGTAGCTAGCTTAGGTTTTATTTTACAGGTAAGTATTTAGTTTTAAATAGGAATTATTTAGCTATTAATAGTAGATTTTATTTAGATTTAATTTAATTATATTTAAGTTTAGGGGGTGTTAGGGTTAGACTTAGATTTAGGGGTTAATAAATTTAGTATAGTGGCGGCGACGTTGGGGGCGGCAGATTAGGGGTTAATAAATGTAGGTAGGTGGCGGCGATGTTAAGGGCAGCAGATTAGGGGTTAATAATATTTAACTAGTGTTTGCGAGGCGGGAGTGCGGCGGTTTAGGGGTTAATATGTTTATTATAGTGGCGGTGATGTCCGGAGCAGCAGATTAGGGGTTAATAAATATAATGTAGGTGTCGGCGATGTCGGGGGCGGCAGATTAGAGGTTAACAAGTGTAAGATTAGGGGTGTTTAGACTCGGGGTTCATGTTAGGGTGTTAGGTGCAAACATAAAATGTGTTACCCCATAGGAATCAATGGGGCTGCGTTACTGAGATTTACGCAGCTTTATTGCAGGTGTTAGATTTTTTTCTCAGCCGGCTCTCCCCATTGATGTCTATGGGGAAATCGTACACGAGCACGTACAACCAGCTCACTGCTGACTTAAGCAGCGCTGGTATTGGAGTGCGGTATGGAGCTCAATTTTGCTCTATGCTCACATCTTGCCTTTTAACGCCGGGTTTATAAAAACCTGTAATACCAGCGCTGTAGGGAAGTGAGCGGTGAGAATAATGTGCAAGTTAGCAACGCACCCCTGTTACAGCAAAACTCGTAATCTAGCCGATTGTTTGCAGGATCTACACTTTAATTGTACAGATTAAATCTCATTTTGGATTCTCTTACAGCATTCCTTGCTGTTCTGTTTAAGCTCTGCCTTCAGCTGGGACATCACACTCCAATTTAATCCGTTTCACAGTTTGCACTGCACAGGATTCAACTACCAATTTCTGGATAAGGTTTGGTCTTCATTTCAAAATATCTGCAGTGTTTCTCATCATTCATTGATTCAGGTAGAACCTTTCATGTCATTACTTTTGCTTAAAGGGACACTGTACACACATTTGTTCTTTTGTGATTTAGATAGAGCATGCAATTTTAAGCAACTTTCTAAGTTTCTCCTACTATCAAATTTTCTTCATTCTCTTTGTATCTTCATTTGAAAAGCAAGAATGTAAGTTTAGATGCCGGACCATTTTTGGTGATGTGAACAACCTGGGTTGTCCTTGCTGATTGGACAGCACCAATAAACATGTGCTCTCCAGGGTTCTGAAACAACAATTGGCTGGCTCCTTAGCTTAGATGCCTTCTTTTTTAAATAAAGATAGCAAGAGAACTAAGAAAAATTGATAATAGGAGTAAATTAGAAAGTTGCTTAACATTGCATGTTCTATATGAATCAAGAAAGAAAAAAATTGGGTTCAGTGTCCCTTTAAATATAAAAGTAACTCTTTAACTTGTCATATGCTAAACGTCATACATAAATATACGTATACTCATTTAACTTAAACTCCTGTATGCATACAATACTATTCATCTGTGCACATATTTGCTAACATATTTATAACTATAGCAAATTATACAAAGGTTGTGATTTCATGTTTACTCTGTTGCGCTTCCCCATTACAACCCTAATGCAACATTAGAGTTAAAGGGCCATAATACCCAAATGTTTAAACACTTGAAAGTGATGCAGCATAGCTGTAAAAAGCTGATTAGAAAATATCACCTGAACATCTCTAAGTAAAAAAGAAAGATATTTTACCTCAAAAGTTCCTCAGTAGCCACCTCCCATTGTAAAGGATTTCTAAGCAGCATATTAGTATGTCTGTCCCGGGACAACTGAAAGGATGAGCTTCGTGCACTCTCATATTATTTCACCAATCAGGTAAAGGAAGCTTACTATGAAATCTCATGAGAGTTAAGTCAAATCTCATGAGATCACAGTAAGAGTTCATGACCTCAGCACTGCTGATGCTGATTGGCTGCAGTTCATTTCTTCATTATTTATTTTTTTACCTGCAGCTGGGAGCAGCTGAGTATAACTATTTACACAGAACTTAATCTGCTGAGCTGAGGAGATTGTAAGGTAAAATATCTTCCTTTTTTACATAGAGATGCTCAGGTGATATTTTCCTGTCAGCTTTTTACAGTTATACTGCATCAGTTTCAAGTGATTTATGTCCCTTTAAACTAAAATCTTTACCTAAGAATAATTAAGCAGAATCTTTGCTCAATTTTGTGAATTATTTACAATAACCTGTTGTGATCATATTTGTTTTATATTTTCTGCTACATAAAATGTATTACTAATAAAAATAATAAGAATCTGCAGTTGTGGTTCAAATCAAATATTATACAATATAAAACCTCTTATACAAATTAAAGTCCTTTACAAAAACACACACTAGGGTATGTGAAGCATAATTCCCCCGACCCCCCAAAAAAACGATAAAAATTATAGGAATTGGGGGGCGTGGCTAGGAGCGGCCATGATCAGTTGCAAATTATGAAGCTCCCAGACTAATCTTGATATTTTGTCAGTTATTCTAGTAAATCTACCTCATCATATCCCAAGTTTATGAGATTCAGCTACCTTATAATCTGAGGGATCAAGTCATACCAAGATTGCTTTCCTTGTTCTATCTGGGACCTGATCTAGCCCGTTGGAAATACCCTTCCCTGGCAACCCGGGAAAGAGTAGCTTCAGACCTGCTGTTACCCTAGATTTGCCGTTCTGCTATTATCACAGCTTACCGTGCTACAGCAGTTTTATGAAAGCCACCTCTGTTGATGAACTGAGACTAAGCGAGCTGCACATAACACGCCATAACAATGAACCCGGAAGACTTCAATCAGGCATTGCTGGACCTGCTGCTGAACTTTGAGAGACAAATGGAGGAGAAGATTAGTGACCTCTCGGCCCTACTACAGCCAGAGTGAGCTAACCCACAACCACCATCATTTGAGAACTCGCCTGAGGACTTGAGGTTTGCAGAGACTAACCCGCCATCACCCACCATGTTCAAAGCAGAACAAGTAAACCACATAATGATAGCGGAGACTGATGGAATGGTGCCTGCATTCTCGTGGTGGCCAGGTTTAGAAAATTTTGAATGGTCCAGACTCGGCTTCCTCAAAGATAAAAGCAGTGATGTTACCACACCTTATGACTCCTGGGAGTGTGCGGCCGACCTCCCTGAGCCCAAGGGGTCTCACCCACATTCTAGAGCATTCACACATCTAGAGGGACGAACGCAACAAAGTGCCCAGAACACGAGTAAGTCGAGACTCATAAAATGCTACCTAAAGCCTTCTGGATAATCCGGAACTTTTTCATCAAACATTATTATTAATTTAGCGAGTTGGTTCTCCAAGTCTCTTCAGGAAAAGAGGAATACCATTACGAAAATTGGAGTGGGCTAAACACACTATGAGAATACATTGTGTCCCTTTACTCCCACTAGGGACTTGCTATTTAATATTATACCTGTTAATACGTTGCCACACCAATCTTACTCATAAAGCACATGGCCTGCTGTTATTAGCTCTCTCACGGCTTACACCAGAAGTAGGAATCGGCTGAAATTTATACAAACCCCCGCAGTCTCTGTTGGACTTTAGACACTCATATTTTTATATTTGTTCATAATGTTCACATATTCCTACTGTTAAGTAGCATATATCTTTTAAAGTTGCCAGGGATCACTTTGTTTTATTTATGTATATAAACTCCACGGTCTGATGGTTACTATAGGACTCTATGGTTGCAAATGAAACTGCACAATGCGAGAGCCTATTATAATAGTTGACAGAGTCTTGCTGATTGTGTACCGAGGACCTAATGGCTTACCTTTAACAAATTAATCATCTGTTCTGAGTCACCCTCTCAGTCTATAAAAATGGAGGTTCATATGTGCTGATAAGCACGATGGTTTCATGATAGTAAATGCTACATAAATGTACTGATCCTAGTTCTAACTTAAAGTAGCAATACTATTCAGCTAGTGACCTTACTCTAGTTTCATTCATACTGTACACAGTGGAATACATAGCTATATTAAGTATATTCATTTCTATTTTTCTACTTGAATTTGTATGGCAAATGGCTAAGTTTGTCCATAAAATAGGATAGAGTGGATCAGCAACGCAATTCCTGGTAAACAGGTTATGGACAGGTTATGGAGCGCTTCATAACTTGGCTTCAGGCTCGCCAGAAACATGGGGCTTCAAGCTTAGAATGGAGCTTGATAAATCGGCCCCTATATATAATAATTGCCCTGGAATATTATAACAAGGAAACAGGTAGGTTTTATAAACTAGTTTTACAAGTATTCCACTCAATCACAATGCAATTAGCTGCCTATTCATAAAGGCTTATGTTAAATATTTTTTTATTTATAGGGAATACTAAAACGTTTTCAGGCACACGCCAAATACTGTGTACACCAACACCCAATACCTTGTCTGTAATTCCTCTAAGATGCACAGCCCACTATGATTCAGCAGATCTACAAGTAGATGCATGGGAGAGAGGACCGCCCCCGAGGTATCTTCATAAAAACTCACTTGCTGAAGTACAAAATATAAGAAACTAGCAGAGGTTTCTTGGGTGTATATTTGTGCAGTAATCAATAAATAGTGCACTAAGTTACATTATAAGTCCTTGAATATGACTGTGCTAAAATACTATGCTTATTTTCTTACCCAGAATATGTATCAGACCATTGTCAGCTTTATCCTGTAAATGTGCCCTGGTTACTTTAGTTGTCGTATACTTTTAGATACTGGCTACTTTAACACTGTGTAAGGTCTAATGAAAGTCTTAAGCAGATTTTTTTTTAACTATATTATATTACAATTGAATAATGCTTTGGCTATTTAATATAACAATTGAATTTAATAAGCTAATACGTTTGCCGATTTTTTTATTCTTAAAATAACTTAATTTCATAATTTTAATATACAGTATACGAGTTTTGCGTTAGAGGCTGTGCGGTGCTAACGAGCAGTTTATGCTCGTTGCTCACTTACAGACAGCGCTGGTATTACGGGTTTTTACAACACAGACAAGAAGTGAGCGTTTAGCAAAATTTTGCTCCTTACCGCACTCCAATACCAGCGCTGCTTACGTTAGCGGTGAGCTGGTGTAACGTGCTCGTGCACGATTTCCCCATAGGAATCAACGGGGAGAGCCGGCTGAAAAAAAGTCTAACACCTGCCAAAAAGCAGCGTAAAGCTCCTTAACGCAGCCCCATTGATTCCTATGGGGAAATACATTTTATGTCTACACCTAACACCCTAACATGAACCCGGAGTCTAAACACCCCTAATCTTACACTTATTAACCCCTAATCTGCCCCCCCCCCGACATCGCTGCAACCTACAATATATTATTAACCCCTAATCTGCTGCTCCGGACACCGCCGCCAACTACATTATACTTATGAACCCCTAATCTGCTGCCCTTAAAATCGCCGACACCTACATTATATTTATTAACCCCTAATCTGCCGTCCCCAACGTCGCCGCCACCTACCTACATTTATTAACCCCTAATCTGCTGCCCCCAACGTCGCCGCCACTATAATAAACATATTAACCCCTAAACCACCGCACTCCCGCCTCACAAACATTAGTTAAATATTATTAACCCCTAATCTGCCGACCCTAACATCGTCGCCACCTAACTACATTTATTAACCCCTAATCTGCCGCCCCCAAAGTCTCCGCCACTATATTAAAGTTATTAACCCCTAAACCTAAGTCTAACCCTAAACCTAACACTTAACTTAACACTTAACACTTAACTATATTAACACTTAACTTAACTATAAGTTATACCTAACTTAAATATAATTAAAAGAAATCTTAATAAAATTACTATAATTAACGGCTAGATTTAGAGTTTTGCAGCCAAAGGGGTGCGTTAGCTACGCGTGCTTTTTTTTCTCCCACACCTTTTAAATACTGCTGGTATTTAGAGTTCACAGAAGGGCTGCGTTAGGCTCCAAAAAGGGAGCGTAGAGCATATTTACCGCCACTGCAACTCTAGATACCAGCGTTGCTTATGGACGCGGCCAGCTTCAAAAACGTGCTCGTGCACGATTCCCCCATAGGAAACAATGGGGCAGTTTGAGCTGAAAAAAAACCTAACACCTGCAAAAAAGCAGCGTTCAGCTCCTAACGCAGCTACATTGTTTCCTATGGGGAAACACTTCCTAAGTCTGCACCTAACACCCTAACATGAACCCCGAGTCTAAACACCCCTAACCTTACACTTATTAACCCCTAATCTGCCGCCCCCGCTATCGCTGACCCCTGCATATTTTTATTAACCCCTAATCTGTCGCTCCGTACACCGCCGCCAGCTACGTTATCCCTATGTACCCCTAATCTGCTGCCCCTAACACCGCCGACCACTATGTTATATTTATTAACCCCTAATCTGCCGCCCCCGCTATCGCTGACACCTGCATATTATTATTAACCCCTAATCTGCCGCTCTGTACACCGCCGCAACATACATTATAGTTATGTACCCCTAATCTGCTGCCCCTAACACCGCCGACCCCTATATTATATTTATTAACCCCTAATCTGCCCCCCACAACGTCGCCGCCAGCTACCTACAATAATTAACCCCTAATCTGCCGACCGGATCTCGCCGCTACTCTAATAAATGGATTAACCCCTAAAGCTAAGTCTAACCCTAACACTAACACCCCCCTAAATTAAATATAATTTAAATCTAATGAAATAAATTAACTCTTATTAAACAAATTATTCCTATTTAAAGCTAAATACTTACCTGTAAAATAAATCCTAATATAGCTACAATATAAATAATAATTATATTGTAGCTATTTTAGGATTAATATTTATTTTACAGGCAACTTTGTATTTATTTTAACCAGGTACAATAGCTATTAAATAGTTAATAACTATTTAATAGCTAAAATAGTTAAAATAATTACAAAATTACCTGTAAAATAAATCCTAACCTAAGATACAATTAAACCTAACACTACACTATCAATAAATTAATTAAATAAAATACCTTCAATTATCTACAATTAAACCTAACACTACACTATCAATAAATTAATTAAATACAATACCTACAAATAACTACAATTAAATAAACTAACTAAAGTACAAAAAATAAAAAAGAACTAAGTTACAAAAATAAAAAAATATTTACAAACATTAGAAAAATATTACAACAATTTTAAACTAATTACACCTACTCTAAGCCCCCTAATAAAATAACAAAGACCCCCAAAATAAAAAAATGCCCTACCCTATTCTAAATTAAAAAAGTTCAAAGCTCTTTTACCTTACCAGCCCTGAAAAGGGCCCTTTGCGGGGCATGCCCAAAGAATTCAGCTCTTTTGCCTGTAAAAAAAACACATACAATACCCCCCCCCAACATTACAACCCACCACCCACATACCCCTAATCTAACCCAAACCCCCCTTAAATAAACTTAACACTAAGCCCCTGAAGATCTTCCTACCTTATCTTCACATCGCCGGGTATCACACCGATCCGTCCTGGCTCAGATGTCTTGATCCAAGCCCAAGCGGGGGGCTGAAGATGTCCATGATCCGGCTGAAGTCTTCATCCAAGCGGGAGCTGAAGAGGTCCATGATCCGACTGAAGTCTTCTATCAACGGCATCTTCAATCTTCTTTCTTCCGGATCCATGTTCATCCTGCCGACGCGGAACATCCATCTTCACCGACGACTTCCCGACGAATGACGGTTCCTTTAAGGGACGTCATCCAAGATGGCGTCCCTCGAATTCCGATTGGCTGATAGGATTCTATCAGCCAATCGGAATTAAGGTAGGAAAATTCTGATTGGCTGATGGAATCAGCCAATCAGAATCAAGTTCAATCCGATTGGCTGATCCGATCAGCCAATCAGATTGAGCTCGCATTCTATTGGCGGTTCCGATCAGCCAATAGAATGCGAGCTCAATCTGATTGGCGGATCGGATCAGCCAATCGGATTGAACTTGATTCTGATTGGCTGATTCCATCAGCCAATCAGAATTTTCCTACCTTAATTCCGATTGGCTGATAGAATCCTATCAGCCAATCGGAATTCGAGGGACGCCATCTTGGATGACATCCCTTAAAGGAACCGTCATTCGTCGGGAAGTCGTCGGTGAAGATGGATGTTCCGCGTCGGCAGGATGAACATGGATCCGGAAGAAAGAAGATTGAAGATGCCGCTGATAGAAGACTTCAGTCGGATCATGGACCTCTTCAGCTCCCGCTTGGATGAAGACTTCAGCCGGATCATGGACATCTTCAGCCCCCTGCTTGGGCTTGGATCAAGACATCGGAGCCAGAATGGATTGGTGTGATACCCGGCGAGGTGAAGATAAGGTAGGAAGATCTTCAGGGGCTTAGTGTTAGGTTTATTTAAGGGGGGTTTGGGTTAGATTAGGGGTATGTGGGTGGTGGGTTGTAATGTTGGGGGGGGTATTGTATGTGTTTTTTTTTACAGGCAAAAGAGCTGAATTCTTTGGGGCATGCCCCGCAAAGGGCCCTTTTAAGGGCTGGTAAGGTAAAAGAGCTTTGAACTTTTTAAATTTAGAATAGGGTAGGGCTTTTTTTTATTTTGGGGGGCTTTGTTATTTTATTAGGGGGCTTAGAGTAGGTGTAATTAGTTTAAAATTGTTGTAATATTTTTCTAATGTTTGTAAATATTTTTTTATTTTTTGTAGCTTAGTTCTTTTTTATTTTTTGTACTTTAGTTAGTTTATTTCATTGTATTTATTTGTAGATATTGTATTTAATTAATTTATTGATAGTGTAGTGTTAGGTTTAATTGTAGATAATTGTAGGTATTGTATTTAATTAATTTATTGATAGTGTAGTGTTAGGTTTAATTGTAACTTAGGTTAGGATTTATTTTACAGGTAATATTGTAATTATTTTATCTAGGTAGCTATTAAATAGTTATTAACTATTTAATAGCTATTGTACCTGGTTAATATAATTACAAAGTTGCCTGTAAAATAAATATTAATCCTAAAATAGCTACAATATAATTATAATTTATATTGTAGCTATATTAGGGTTTATTTTACAGGTAAGTATTTAGCTTTAAATAGGAATAATTTATTTAATAAGAGTCAATTTATTTCGTTAGATTTAAATTATATTTAACTTAGGGGGGTGTTAGGGTTAGGGTTAGACTTAGCTTTAGGGGTTAATACATTTATTTTAGTAGCGGTGAGATCCGGTCGGCAGATTAGGGGTTAATAATTGTAGGTAGGTGGAGGCGACGTTGGGGGCGGCAGATTAGGGGTTAATAAATATAATATAGGGGTCGGTGGTGTTAGGGGCAGCAGATTAGGGGTACATAGGTATAATGTAGGTTGCGTCGGTGTACGGAGCGGCAGATTAGGGGTTAATAATAATATGCAGGTGTCAGCGATAGCGGGGGCGGCAGATTAGGGGTTAATAAATATAACATAGTGGTCGGCGGTGTTAGGGGCAGCAGATTAGGGGTACATAGGGATAACGTAGCTGGCGGCGGTGTACGGAGCGGCAGATTAGGGGTTAAAATTTTTTAATATAGTGGCGGCGATGTGGGGGGAACCTCGGTTTAGGGGTACATAGGTAGTTTATGGCTGTTAGTGTACTTTAGAGCACAGTAGTTAAGAGCTTTATAAACCGGCGTTAGCCCAGAAAGCTCTTAACTACTGACTTTTTTCTGCGGCTGGAGTTTTGTCGTTAGATTTCTAACGCTCACTTCAGCCACGACTCTAAATACCGGTGTTAGAAAGATCCCATTGAAAAGATAGGATACGCAAATGGCGTAGGGAGATCTGCGGTATGGAAAAGTTGCGGCTGCAAAGTGAGCGTTAGACCCTTTCCTGACTGACTCCAAATACCAGCGGGCGGTAAAAACCAGCGTTAGGAGCCTCTAACGCTGGTTTTGACGGCTACCGCCCAACTCTAAATCTAGGCCTAAATTATTCCTATTTAAAACTAAATACTTACCTGTAAAATAAACCCTAAGCTAGCTACAATATAACTAATAGTTACATTGTATCTAGCTTAGGGTTTATTTGTATTTTACAGGCAAGTTTGTATTTATTTTAACTAGGTGCAATAGTTATTAAATAGTTATTAACTATTTAATAACCACCTAGCTAAAATAAATACAAAAGTACCTGTAAAATAAAACCTAACCTAAGTTACAATTACACCTAACACTACACTATAATTAAATTATTTCCCTAAATTAAATACAATTAAATTATCTAAAGTACAAAAAACCCCCCACTAAATTACAGAAAATAATAAACAAATTAAAAGATTTTTAAACTGATTACACCTAATCCCCCTAACAAAATAAAAAAGCCCCCCCCCCCAAAAATAAAAAAAATCCCTACCCTACACTAAATTACAAATAGCCCTTAAAAGTCTTCATCCAAGCCGGGCGAAGTGGTCCTCCAGACGGGCAGAAGTCTTCATCCAGATGGCATCTTCTATCTTCATCCATTCGGCGCGGAGAGGGTCCATCTTCAAGACATCCAACGCGGAGTATCCTCTTCTGACGATGGCTAACACAGAATGAAGGTACCTTTAAGTGACGTCATCCAAGAATTCTATCAGCCAATCGGAATTAAGGTAGAAAAAATCCTATTGGCTGATGCAATCAGCCAATAATATTGAACTTCAATCCTATTGGCTGATCCAATCAGCCAATAGGATTGAGCTTGCATTCTATTGGCTGTTCCAATCAGCCAATAGAATGCGAGCTTAATCCTATTGGCTGATTGCATCAGCCAATAGGATTTTTCTACCTTAATTCCGATTGGCTGATTCTATCAGCCAATCGGAATTGAAGGGACGCCATCTTGAATGACTTCACTTAAAGGTACCTTCGATCTGTGTTAGCCGTCGTCAGAAGAGGATGCTCCGCGTCGCATGTCTTGAAGATGGACCCGCTCCGCGCCGGATGGATGAAGATAGAAGATGCCGTCTGGATGAAGACTTCTGCCCGTCTGGAGGACCACTTCGCCCGGCTTGGATGAAGACTTCTCCCGGCTTCGTGGAGGACTTCGGCCCGGTTGGATGAAGACTTCTCCAGATAAGGCGATCTTCAAGGGGTTAGTGTTAGTTTTTTTTTTAAGGGGGTATTGGGTGGGTTTTAGAGTAGGGTTGGTTGTGTGGGTGGTGGGTTTTACTGTTGGGGGGGATTTGTACTTTTTTTTTTTTTTACAGGAAAAAGAGCTGATTACTTTGGGGCAATGACCTGCAAAAGGCCCTTTTAAGGGCTATTTGTAATTTAGCGTAGGGTAGGGCTTTTTTATTTTGGGGGTGCTTTTTTATTTTGTTAGGGGGATTAGATTAGGTGTAATTAGTTTAAAAATCTTGTAATTTGTTTATAATTTTCTGTAATTTAGTGTTTGTTTTTTTGTACTTTAGATAATTTAATTTAATTGTATTTAATTGTATTTAATTTAGGGAAATAATTTAATTGTAGTGTAGTGTTAGATGTAATTGTAACTTAGGTTAGGTTTTATTTTACAGGTACTTTTGTATTTATTTTAACTAGGTAGTTACTAAATAGTTAATAACTATTTAATAACTATTGTACCTAGTTCAAATAATTTAATTGTAGTGTAGTGTTAGGTGTAATTGTAACTTAGGTTAGGTTTTATTTTACAGGTACTTTTGTATTTATTTTAACTAGGTAGTTATTAAATAGTTAATAACTATTTAATAACTATTGTACCTAGTTCAAATAAATACAAACTTGCCTGTAAAATAAAAATAAACCCTAAGCTAGATACAATGTAACTATTAGTTATATTGTAGCTAGCTTAAGGTTTATTTTATAGGTAAGTATTTAGTTTTAAATAGGAATTATTTAGTTAATTATAGTAATTTTATTTATATTTATTTAAATTATATTTAAGTTAGGGGGTGTTAGGGTTAAGGTTAGACTTAGGTTTAGGGGTTAATAGCTTTAATGTAGTGGCAGCGACGTTGGGGGTGGCAGATTAGGGGTTAATAAATGTAGGTAGGTGGTGTCGATGTTAGGGATGGCAGATTAGGGGTTAATAATATTTAACTAATGTTTGCGATGCGGGAGTGCAGCGGTATAGGGGTTAATATATATATATATATATATATATATATATATATTATAGTGGCGGCAATGTCCGGTTCTGCAGATTAGGGGTTACAATTTTTATTTTACTGTTTGCGATGTGGGGGGGCCTCGGTTTAGGGGTTAATAGGTCATTTATGGGTGTTAGTGTACTTTTTAGTACTTTAGTTAAGATGCTACAGCGTTGTAGTGTAAAACTCTTAACTACTGACTTTAAAATGCCGTACCAGGCTTGACAGGAGAGGATCTACCGCTCACTTTTTGGAAGACTCGTAATACCGGCGCTATGCAAGTCCCATAGGATACACAATTGACGTAAGTGGATTCGCGGTATTTCCAAGTCTGGCCAAAAAAGTGAGCGGTAAACCTGTACCTGCAAGACTCGTAATACCAGTGGGCGTTAAAAAGCAGCGTTGGGACCGGCCAATGCTGCTTTTTAAGCCTAACGCACAACTCGTAATCTAGCCGATAGTTTCTGAATATATGTAACTATCTAGTCCAGAATAAGTTATGATACAGGTAACTATAAATATTTTATGGCTGCCTTATCCTATGGCACCCTCATGTAGGGCAGGCTGTGGTCATATATTGACCATGAAAAGGTAAATGTCACAGATGTCCCATACCTGAACTTTTAACGGGGACATAAAATTGTAATTTTAACAATTATTATAATAATAGGAAATTCAGTTTAAAAACAGAATTTATGTTTACCTGATAAATTACTTTCTCCAACGGTGTGTCCGGTCCACGGCGTCATCCTTACTTGTGGGATATTCTCTTCCCCAACAGGAAATGGCAAAGAGCCCAGCAAAGCTGGTCACATGATCCCTCCTAGGCTCCGCCTACCCCAGTCATTCGACCGACGTTAAGGAGGAATATTTGCATAGGAGAAACCATATGGTACCGTGGTGACTGTAGTTAAAGAAAATAAATTATCAGACCTGATTAAAAAAACCAGGGCGGGCCGTGGACCGGACACACCGTTGGAGAAAGTAATTTATCAGGTAAACATAAATTCTGTTTTCTCCAACATAGGTGTGTCCGGTCCACGGCGTCATCCTTACTTGTGGGAACCAATACCAAAGCTTTAGGACACGGATGAAGGGAGGGCGCAAATCAGGTCACCTAAATGGAAGGCACCACGGCTTGCAAAACCTTTCTCCCAAAAATAGCCTCAGAAGAAGCAAAAGTATCAAACTTGTAAAATTTGGTAAAAGTGTGCAGTGAAGACCAAGTCGCTGCCCTACATATCTGATCAACAGAAGCCTCGTTCTTGAAGGCCCATGTGGAAGCCACAGCCCTAGTGGAATGAGCTGTGATTCTTTCGGGAGGCTGCCGTTCGGCAGTCTCGTAAGCCAATCTGATGATGCTTTTAATCCAAAAAGAGAGAGAGGTAGAAGTTGCTTTTTGACCTCTCCTTTTACCGGAATAAACAACAAACAAGGAAGATGTTTGTCTAAAATCCTTTGTAGCATCTAAATAGAATTTTAGAGCGCGAACAACATCCAAATTGTGTAACAAACGTTCCTTCTTTGAAACTGGTTTCGGACACAGAGAAGGTACGATAATCTCCTGGTTAATGTTTTTGTTAGAAACAACTTTTGGAAGAAAACCAGGTTTAGTACGTAAAACCACCTTATCTGCATGGAACACCAGATAAGGAGGAGAACACTGCAGAGCAGATAATTCTGGAACTCTTCTAGCAGAAGAAATTGCAACTAAAAACAAAACTTTCCAAGATAATAACTTAATATCAACGGAATGTAAGGGTTCAAACGGAACCCCCTGAAGAACTGAAAGAACTAAGTTGAGACTCCAAGGAGGAGTCAAAGGTTTGTAAACAGGCTTAATTCTAACCAGAGCCTGAACAAAGGCTTGAACATCTGGCACAGCTGCCAGCTTTTTGTGAAGTAACACAGACAAGGCAGAAATCTGTCCCTTCAGGGAACTTGCAGATAATCCTTTTTCCAATCCTTCTTGAAGGAAGGATAGAATCTTAGGAATCTTAACCTTGTCCCAAGGGAATCCTTTAGATTCACACCAACAGATATATTTTTTCCAAATTTTGTGGTAAATCTTTCTAGTTACAGGCTTTCTGGCCTGAACAAGAGTATCGATAACAGAATCCGAGAACCCTCGCTTCGATAAGATCAAGCGTTCAATCTCCAAGCAGTCAGCTGGAGTGAAACCAGATTCGGATGTTCGAACGGACCCTGAACAAGAAGGTCTCGTCTCAAAGGTAGCTTCCAAGGTGGAGCCGATGACATATTCACCAGATCTGCATACCAAGTCCTGCGTGGCCACGCAGGAGCTATCAAGATCACCGACGCCCTCTCCTGAGTGATCCTGGCTACCAGCCTGGGGATGAGAGGAAACGGCGGGAACACATAAGCTAGTTTGAAGGTCCAAGGTGCTACTAGTGCATCCACTAGAGCCGCCTTGGGATCCCTGGATCTGGACCCGTAGCAAGGAACTTTGAAGTTCTGACGAGAGGCCATCAGATCCATGTCTGGAATGCCCCACAGCTGAGTGACTTGGGCAAAGATTTCCGGATGGAGTTCCCACTCCCCCGGATGCAATGTCTGACGACTCAGAAAATCCGCTTCCCAATTTTCCACTCCTGGGATGTGGATAGCAGACAGGTGGCAGGAGTGAGACTCCGCCCATAGAATGATTTTGGTCACTTCTTCCATCGCTAGGGAACTCCTTGTTCCCCCCTGATGGTTGATGTACGCAACAGTTGTCATGTTGTCTGATTGAAACCGTATGAACTTGGCCCTCGCTAGCTGAGGCCAAGCCTTGAGAGCATTGAATATCGCTCTCAGTTCCAGAATATTTATCGGTAGAAGAGATTCTTCCCGAGACCAAAGGCCCTGAGCTTTCAGGGATCCCCAGACCGCGCCCCAGCCCATCAGACTGGCGTCGGTCGTGACAATGACCCACTCTGGTCTGCGGAATGTCATCCCTTGTGACAGGTTGTCCAGGGACAGCCACCAACGGAGTGAGTCTCTGGTCCTCTGATTTACTTGTATCTTCGGAGACAAGTCTGTATAGTCCCCATTCCACTGACTGAGCATGCACAGTTGTAATGGTCTTAGATGAATGCGCGCAAAAGGAACTATGTCCATTGCCGCTACCATCAAACCGATCACTTCCATGCACTGCGCTATGGAAGGAAGAGGAACGGAATGAAGTATCCGACAAGAGTCTAGAAGTTTTGTTTTTCTGGCCTCTGTCAGAAAAATCCTCATTTCTAAGGAGTCTATTATTGTTCCCAAGAAGGGAACCCTTGTTGACGGAGATAGAGAACTCTTTTCCACGTTCACTTTCCATCCGTGAGATCTGAGAAAGGCCAGGACAATGTCCGTGTGAGCCTTTGCTTGAGGAAGGGACGACGCTTGAATCAGAATGTCGTCCAAGTAAGGTACTACAGCAATGCCCCTTGGTCTTAGCACAGCTAGAAGGGACCCTAGTACCTTTGTGAAAATCCTTGGAGCAGTGGCTAATCCGAAAGGAAGCGCCACGAACTGGTAATGCTTGTCCAGGAATGCGAACCTTAGGAACCGATGATGTTCCTTGTGGATAGGAATATGTAGATACGCATCCTTTAAATCCACTGTGGTCATGAATTGACCTTCCTGGATGGAAGGAAGAATAGTTCGAATGGTTTCCATCTTGAACGATGGAACCTTGAGAAACTTGTTTAAGATCTTGAGATCTAAGATTGGTCTGAACGTTCCCTCTTTTTTGGGAACTATGAACAGATTGGAGTAGAACCCCATCCCTTGTTCTCTTAATGGAACAGGATGAATCACTCCCATTTTTAACAGGTCTTCTACACAATGTAAGAATGCCTGTCTTTTTATATGGTCTGAAGACAACTGAGACCTGTGGAACCTCCCCCTTGGGGGAAGCCCCTTGAATTCCAGAAGATAACCTTGGGAGACTATTTCTAGCGCCCAAGGATCCAGAACATCTCTTGCCCAAGCCTGAGCGAAGAGAGAGAGTCTGCCCCCCACCAGATCCGGTCCCGGATCGGGGGCCAACATTTCATGCTGTCTTGGTAGCAGTGGCAGGTTTCTTGGCCTGCTTTCCCTTGTTCCAGCCTTGCATTGGTCTCCAAGCTGGCTTGGCTTGAGAAGTATTACCCTCTTGCTTAGAGGACGTAGCACTTTGGGCTGGTCCGTTTCTACGAAAGGGACGAAAATTAGGTTTATTTTTTGCCTTGAAAAGCCGATCCTGAGGAAGGGCGTGGCCCTTACCCCCAGTGATATCAGAGATAATCTCTTTCAAGTCAGGGCCAAACAGCGTTTTCCCCTTGAAAGGAATGTTAAGTAGCTTGTTCTTGGAAGACGCATCAGCTGACCAAGATTTCAACCAAAGCGCTCTGCGCGCCACAATAGCAAACCCAGAATTCTTAGCCGCTAACCTAGCCAATTGCAAAGTGGCGTCTAGGGTGAAAGAATTAGCCAATTTGAGAGCATTGATTCTGTCCATAATCTCCTCATAAGGAGGAGAATCACTATCGACCGCCCTTATCAGCTCATCGAACCAGAAACATGCGGCTGTAGCTACAGGGACAATGCATGAAATTGGTTGTAGAAGGTAACCCTGCTGAACAAACATCTTTTTAAGTAAACCTTCTAATTTTTTATCCATAGGATCTTTGAAAGCACAACTATCCTCTATGGGTATAGTGGTGCGTTTGTTTAAAGTGGAAACCGCTCCCTCGACCTTGGGGACTGTCTGCCATAAGTCCTTTCTGGGGTCGACCATAGGAAACAATTTTTTAAATATGGGGGGAGGGACGAAAGGAATACCGGGCCTTTCCCATTCTTTATTAACAATGTCCGCCACCCGCTTGGGTATAGGAAAAGCTTCTGGGAGCCCCGGGACCTCTAGGAACTTGTCCATTTTACATAGTTTCTCTGGGATGACCAACTTGTCACAATCATCCAGAGTGGATAATACCTCCTTAAGCAGAATGCGGAGATGTTCCAACTTAAATTTAAACGTAATCACATCAGGTTCAGCTTGTTGAGAAATGTTCCCTGAATCAGTAATTTCTCCCTCAGACAAAACCTCCCTGGCCCCATCAGACTGGGTTAGGGGCCCTTCAGAACCATTATTATCAGCGTCGTCATGCTCTTCAGTATCTAAAACAGAGCAGTTGCGCTTACGCTGATAAGTGTTCATTTTGGCTAAAATGTTTTTGACAGAATTATCCATTACAGCCGTTAATTGTTGCATAGTAAGGAGTATTGGCGCGCTAGATGTACTAGGGGCCTCCTGAGTGGGCAAGACTCGTGTAGACGAAGGAGGGAATGATGCAGTACCATGCTTACTCCCCTCACTTGAGGAATCATCTTGGGCATCATTGTCATTGTCACATAAATCACATTTATTTAAATGAATAGGAATTCTGGCTTCCCCACATTCAGAACACAGTCTATCTGGTAGTTCAGACATGTTAAACAGGCATAAACTTGATAACAAAGTACAAAAAACGTTTTAAAATAAAACCGTTACTGTCACTTTAAATTTTAAACTGAACACACTTTATTACTGCAATTGCGAAAAAACATGAAGGAATTGTTCAAAATTCACCAAATTTTCACCACAGTGTCTTAAAGCCTTAAAAGTATTGCACACCAAATTTGGAAGCTTTAACCCTTAAAATAACGGAACCGGAGCCGTTTTTAACCTTAACCCCTTTACAGTCCCTGGTATCTGCTTTGCTGAGACCCAACCAAGCCCAAAGGGGAATACGATACCAAATGACGCCTTCAGAAAGTCTTTTCTAAGTATCAGAGCTCCTCACACATGCGACTGCATGTCATGCCTCTCAAAAACAAGTGCGCAACACCAGCGCGAAAATGAGGCTCTGCCTATGATTTGGGAAAGCCCCTAAAGAATAAGGTGTCTAAAACAGTGCCTGCCGATATTATTATATCAAAATACCCAGAATAAATGATTCCTCAAGGCTAAATATGTGTTAATAATGAATCGATTTAGCCCAGAACAAGTCTACAGTCTTAATAAGCCCTTGTGAAGCCCTTATTTACGATCTTAATAAACATGGCTTACCGGATCCCATAGGGAAAATGACAGCTTCCAGCATTACATCGTCTTGTTAGAATGTGTCATACCTCAAGCAGCAAGAGACTGCTCACTGTTCCCCCAACTGAAGTTAATTGCTCTCAACAGTCCTGTGTGGAACAGCCATGGATTTTAGTGACGGTTGCTAAAATCATTTTCCTCATACAAACAGAAATCTTCATCTCTTTTCTGTTTCTGAGTAAATAGTACATACCAGCACTATTTCAAAATAACAAACTCTTGATTGAATAATAAAAACTACAGTTAAACACTAAAAAACTCTAAGCCATCTCCGTGGAGATGTTGCCTGTACAACGGCAAAGAGAATGACTGGGGTAGGCGGAGCCTAGGAGGGATCATGTGACCAGCTTTGCTGGGCTCTTTGCCATTTCCTGTTGGGGAAGAGAATATCCCACAAGTAAGGATGACGCCGTGGACCGGACACACCTATGTTGGAGAAATGTGTGTTGTATAATGTTATCAGGGAAGGTCGGAGCTTCAACATTAATAAAACAATAAGTCCAGCAAGCTCACTACCTCCCCTGGATGTTTTAAGTATTGAGATGGCTTGGGAATACCAAGTATCTCCAGCCAAGCAGACTCAAATTGTTTTGATTGGTTCTGTTTTAGCCAAATCAAGAGTCAAGCTACTGACCAATCAGAAACTGCTGCAGTGGACTTGACTTTCTGCTATTGGCTCGCTTATCATCAGGTTGCTATTTGTTCACAGTGCCTAAATTCTGGCTGCAAACTGTTAAGTGTCTAAGAAAGGATTAAAGTTCAGTAATATAGACTTCTCAGCATAAAATTATCATTTGTATCACTGGGATAAATGGGTTAATATAATTTTGTCTGAATGAGCTAACATCACTTAAGGTTCCTGATACACTGAGAAGGTTGTGACCCACAGATCTTGGCTATAGGAGGCCCTGTCCACTGGAGTGGTGCAGAAGATTGCTGGAGTCTCCCTGCTGGAAGCTGGCCTATTTCTGGACCCAGGAAGGCCACCTTGACTGCAAGACTGATAGCTCCTCCCTCCATCAACCACTGCCAACACCCACCCCATGACAGTAAGGTTTGGATCAATATACATCTGTAGATCCATATATAGCTGGTGATATTATTTTGTTATCCCTGGTGACTATTTTGTTCACTTTCCTTTAGAGTATTTTAAAAATAGAGAAACATCACAATCTTATTAACATGACAGTTTTGGAAAATATGCATTTTTAATTAACACAGTTGCTTATAACTCACAGATGCACATAAGCTATTACAGAGGCTAAATGTTGCCTGTGGTTATATTGCTTTGAAGAAATACTGCTCTATGTAGGAAGGTTTTAGTGTTAGAGCTAAAAATATAAGTTAAGACTAAAGGGCCTAATTATCATAGTGCGAGCGGACATGATCCAATATTGCGGATCATGTCAGCTGCACATTCTATTGAACTGCTTGTGCAATGCCGCCCCCTGTAGATTCGTGGCCAATCGGTTGCTAATCGGTGTCAAATACGATCGGGTTGATGTCTGGCGATTAGACTGCTGCTTCATAACTTGTGTATCTGGCGAGCCTGAAAGCTCGCCAGAAACACGGGGCATCAAGCTCCGTTCGGATAAGGGGCCGATTTAGGGTGGCCTGTACTGGCCTGTACTGTGCCTAATGCACCTGTCTCCACGCAAGCAATGACTAAAGACATGTGCACACTCATGAGCTCACATAGAATTACTCTTTAACAAATCATAACAAGAGAACTAAGTGAAATTGGTAATGTAAGTAAATTAGAAAGCTATTTAGATTGTCATGTTCTATCCAACACATTTAAAGGGACAGTAAACACCTTGTAATTATAAGACATTTATATTGTGTTGCTATAGAAAAATATATCAGCCAAGTCATAAAACATTTTTAAAAAATTAACATCCTTTTTATTGGAGTTATTTTTCAATATCCAAACTACAACCACTATTTGTCTTATTGAAAGGAGCCAATTAGAGTTTTAGTCTACACACAACAAGGTTAACCACAGCCATAAAGTTAGTGTTAATTAAATTGTTTTGCAGTTGCTATCTAAAAAAGCCAATTAGGGAGAGATATGTAGCATTGAGAAGTCAGCAGGGTGCATTTTAAGTTTCTGGACCAACACTGGAAGTGTTGGTCCAGAAACACAAATCTCAGGAACCTGAAGTGATCCCTGTGGATTGGTACGTGAAGGTAAGCATCCTTCAAATCTATTGTTGTCATGAACTGTACCTCTTGAACTAGGGGCAGAATGAATCTGATTGTTTCCATTTTGAACGATGGAACAACCAGAAACTTGTTTAAACACTTTAGGTCTAGAATCGGGCAGAACTTGCCCTCCTTCTTTGGAACCACGAAAAGGTTTGAATAGTACCCTAGACCTCTTTCTGCTAGAGGTACTGATACAATAACTCAGAGAGAAGAGAGATCCCTCATGCATTCTAGAAAGGCGTCTCTCTTCTCTGGTCTTGAAGACAGATTTAACAGGAGGAATCTGCCTCGGGGAGGATGAGATCTGAACCCTATCCTGTAACCCTGGGCTATGACCTCCAGAACCCAAGGATCTTGTACATCCTGCATCCAAGCCTCCATGAAAAGAGATAGTCTGCCCCTATGCTATCTGTTGACTGATCGGGGGTCGCCCCTTCATGACGATTTTGTCTCAGCGGGTTTCTTGTTCTGCTTGGTCTTGTTCCAAGACTGAGCTCGCTTCCAAGTTCCCTTGGACTGCTCTGCTTTCATGGCAGGTTGCTGGCATTGGGACTTGTCTGAACAAAAAGGGACAAAAAGTAGATCCCTTAGACTTAGTTTTCTTATCCTGCAGTAGGAAAGCGCCCTTGCCTCCCGTGACCGTGGATATGATATGTCCTGGACCAAAAATTATCTTTCCCTGAAATGTAAGGGATAGAAGTCTAGATTTAGAAGTCATGGCCGCAGACCACGACTTCAACCACAGAGCCCTATGGACTAGAACAGAGAAACATGATGTTTTGGCATTCAGGCGAATAATCTTCATATTGGCGTCACAAATAAGCTATCTTTAAGGCCTTAATTCTTTCCTGTATCTTGTCGAGGGGAGTTTCATCCATGACCATGGCTGACAGAGATTCATACCAATATGTAGCAGCTCCAAACACTGCAACATCAGCCACTGACGGCTGAAAAACAAACCCTGTGTAATAAAACATCTTTTTCAACGTGTTTTCTAACTTCTTATACATGGGCTCTTTGAACGACGAACTATCCTTGAGCGGGATTGTCGTGCGCTTAACGCATGTGGAGATAGCTCTATCCACTTTAGGGATGGCCCCCCACAGCTCAAGCTGAGAGTCCTGGATGGGGAATAACTTCTTAAAAGAAGAAGAGGGAGAAAAGGACGAACCCAGTCTCTCCCATTCATTCTTAATAATGTTGGCCATCTTAACGGGAACTGGGAAGATCTGAGGCACCACCCTATCCTTGTATACTTTATCAAGCTTAGGAATTGAAGGTTCCTCCAGTAGTTTCGGTTCCGGAACCTCCAGCATAGCAAGCACCCCTTTAGCAGAAAGCGCAAATTTTCCATCCTAATCCTAAAGTCTGGTTCATCTGCAGCAGGAGGTTTAGAACGTCCTCTGAAGAGTGGGAGTCATCCTCATTAGCGGATAATCTTTCTGAAATATCCAGCGGCGTAGATGACACCTGGGCCGGATAGCAATGTTTCACCTTTCGCTTGCTTTTAGCAAAACGTGGTAAGGCACTAATCAACGCAGTTTGCAGTTGATCCGCAAAACCTGACGGTCAGCGGGCATCTCCCGCGGGAGGATTAGTCGCGCCCTGGGGAGCTGCATGTGTAATCGGATATGAAAGTAGGGAATACACCTCACGGGACAGGGAACCCTCAGAGGTGGATGGCTCAGTAGAACTAAATATCTTATTCTTTTTAGATATAGCAATTTTTTCAAAGCATGTGGAACAAAGTAGAGCAGGCGGATCTACCAGAACCTCCTCACAATAGACACAGGTATTAGATTTGGTTAAAGAGGGAGTACCCTCTAACACATCAGAGTCCTCCATAGCTTGCGAAAGTGATTGAGGAGCACAGGTGAGAATGAGTTGCAACAAAAAGGTTTATTTGAAACGACTTGCAATGTTACAACGCAAATGAGTGAAACAGAAAACAAACAGTGTGAGGGGAGAAAAACATGCTCCCCGGGGCTAATACATGACAAACAGAATCTACTGTTAGAAAGCAGACTACAAAAAAGACAGGTATACGCGTTTCAGCAGAATGCCTTACTCATTACCTGGTTAAAAGTAAATGTGTGTGCTCTTTAAAAAGACTAGTAGGCAGCTTCCTATTGGTTACTAGGGACCCACCCCCTTGTTGCTAGGTGTAAACAACAAACCAATCCTCCATAGCTTGCGCCTTTATTACAGACTAGATATAAAATTTAAACTGCACCTTTATACCACAATGGCCAGGGCACTCACCACCTCCTATGACCCGGACCACAGAGAAAACTGCTTTGTCTCCTGCAACCGCCGGTCAAGAAAGAGGAAGTTGAATAAGCCACACCCAGTCACATGGAGTGCCATGCAAGACTACCCCTGCACTAGGGAGAAAAGTGCACCAACACGGGCTGCACAACCAACTCCCAAAAATAAGACCTGTGTGTTCACACATTGCCAAAGCCTCATCTCACACATGTCGCAGCAATGACACAATAAAATAACATTATGTATAAGTCCCCCCTGTTCAATAATCCCCCTTTAAGCCTTTTAAGGTGTTTAAGCCTTTGGCTGGGGTGTCTTTGCCTCCTCCTGGTGGCCAGGTTCTTAATTCCCACAAGTAATGAATGAAGCCATGGACACATAACTAACATTTTATACAAATATCTCAAAGGTGTTTACTGTCCCAGGGACGCTAAACCCAAAAATGCCCTTTTGTGAATCAGACAGAACAAACCATTTAAAAGAAAAAGTTTCTAGTTTACTTCTATTATCAAAAAATTGCTTTGTTCTCATGATATTCTGTGTTGGAGAGATACCAGGGTAGGCATCAGGGGCGCAATCCGATATAGATCGTAGTTTGCGGCGCAAGCGAGGGAACCTCCGACGCCCGAAGTTTCAGCTCGCAACTCGAGCTATCCAATATACGGCGCCGTCAGATGCTAAAGTGCCGTAAGTCGGATAAACCAGCGATGTCCAGAAATCTGCGTAAGTACAAATTTCTGGAGTCGCCAGTGACTTACGGAACTTTAGAAACTGCCGGCGCCTACAAAACCTGACTAAGTTATAAAATATCCCGTACTGTCTAACACGCCTCCCAAACATAGCCTGACACGTATACCCCTCTATCTGCTATCCCCCCTCACTCTCCTAATAATAAAAAATGTATTAACCCCTAAACCGCTGCTCCCGGACCCCGCCGCACCTAATAAAGTTATTAACCCCTAAACCGCCGCTCCCGGACCCCGCCGCCACCTACATTAACTACCCCCTAATGTGAGCCCCTTACACCGCCGCCACCTACATTAACTACTCCCTAATGTGAGCTCCTACCCCGCTGCCAGCTATATTAAAATTATTAATCCTTAATTTAATCCCCCTACACCGCCGCCAGCTATATTAAATTATTAACCCCTAATCCCCCTATACCGCCGCCACCTATATTAAATTATTAACCCCTAATCTAATCCCCCTATACCGCCGCCACCTACATTAAATTAATTAACCCCTAATCTAATCCCCCTACACCGCCGCCACCTATATTAAATTAATTAACCCCTAAAATACTAAACTATCCCTACCACTAAACCTAAGTCTAACCCTACAAATAGCCCTGAAAAGGGCTTTTTGCGTGGCATTACCCCAAAGTAAACAGCTCTATTGCCAGCCCTTAAAAGGGCTTTTTGCGGGGCATTGTCACAAAGAAATCAGCTCTTTTGCCTACTATCTATAAATCCCCCTACACAGCCGCCACCTATAATAAATGTATTACCCCCTAATCTAATCCCCCTACACCGCCGCCACCTATATTAAATAGATTAACCCCTAATCTGACCCCCCTACACCGCCGCCACCTATATTAACTATATTAACCCTAATTATATTAGGGTTAATATAGTTAATATCGTTATTATATTATCTATATATTAAGTATAATAACCCTATCTAACTCTAACACCCCTAACTAAATTCTTATTAAAATAAATCTAATTAATATTAATATTATTAATTAAAATATTCCTATTTAAATCTAAATACTTACCTATAAAATAAACCCTAAGATAGCTACAACGTAATTAATAATTACATTGTAGCTATTTTAGGGTTTATATTTATTTTACAGGTAACTTGGTATTTATTTGAACTAGGTACAATAGCTATTAAATAGTTAATAACTATTTAATAGCTACCTAGTTAAAATAATTACCAATTTACCTGTAAAATAAATCCTAACCTAAGTTACAAATACACCTACACTATCAATAAATTAAATAAACTACAAATATCTAAACTAAAATACAATTAAACTAAACTAAATTACAAAAAAAAACTCACTAAATTACAAAAAATAAAAAAAAGATTACAAGAATTTTAAGCTAATTACACCGATTCTAAGCCCCCTAATAAAATAACAAAGCCCCCCAAAATAAAAAAAAATGCCTACCCTAAACTAAATTACAAAAGTTAACAGCTCTATTACCAGCCCTTAAAAACATAATTTATGCTTACCTGATAAATTCCTTTCTTCTGTTGTGTGATCAGTCCACGGGTCATCATTACTTCTGGGATATAACTCCTCCCCAACAGGAAATGCAAGAGGATTCACCCAGCAGAGCTGCATATAGCTCCTCCCCCCTACGTCAGTCCCAGTCATTCGACCAAGAATCAACGAGAAAGGAGTAACCAAGGGTGAAGTGGTGACTGGAGTATAATTTAAAAAATATTTACCTGCCTTAAAACAGGGCGGGCCGTGGACTGATCACACAACAGAAGAAAGGAATTTATCAGGTAAGCATAAATTATGTTTTCTTCTGTTATGTGTGATCAGTCCACGGGTCATCATTACTTCTGGGATACCAATACCAAAGCAAAAGTACACGGATGACGGGAGGGATAGGCAGGCTCATTATACAGAAGGAACCACTGCCTGAAGAACCTTTCTCCCAAAAATAGCCTCCGAAGAAGCAAAAGTGTCAAATTTGTAAAATTTGGAAAAAGTATGAAGCGAAGACCAAGTTGCAGCCTTGCAAATCTGTTCAACAGAGGCCTCATTCTTAAAGGCCCAAGTGGAAGCCACAGCTCTAGTGGAGTGAGCTGTAATTCTTTCAGGAGGCTGCTGTCCAGCAGTCTCATAGGCCAAACGTATTATGCTACGAAGCCAAAAAGAGAGAGAGGTAGCAGAAGCTTTTTGACCTCTCCTCTGTCCAGAATAAACGACAAACAGGGAAGAAGTTTGGCGAAAATCTTTAGTTGCCTGCAAGTAGAACTTGAGGGCACGAACTACATCCAGATTGTGTAGAAGACGTTCCTTCTTTGAAGAAGGATTTGGACACAAGGATGGAACAACAATCTCTTGATTGATGTTCCTGTTAGTGACTACCTTGGGTAAGAACCCAGGTTTAGTACGCAGAACTACCTTGTCTGAGTGAAAAATCAGATAAGGGGAATCACAATGTAAGGCTGATAACTCAGAGACTCTTCGAGCCGAGGAAATAGCCATTAAAAACAGAACTTTCCAAGATAACAATTTTATATCAATGGAATGAAGGGGTTCAAACGGAACACCCTGTAAAACGTTAAGAACTAAGTTTAAACTCCATGGCGGAGCAACAGCTTTAAACACAGGCTTGATCCTAGCTAAAGCCTGACAAAAGGCCTGGACGTCTGGATTTTCTGACAGACGCCTGTGAAACAAGATGGACAGAGCTGAAATCTGTCCCTTTAATGAACTAGCTGATAAACCCTTTTCTAAACCTTCTTGTAGAAAAGACAATATCCTAGCGATCCTAACCTTACTCCAGGAGTAACCTTTGGATTCGCACCAGTATAGGTATTTCCGCCATATTTTATGGTAAATCCTTCTGGTAACAGGCTTCCTAGCCTGAATCAGGGTATCAATAACCGACTCAGAAAAACCACGTTTTGATAAAATCAAGCGTTCAATTTCCAAGCAGTCAGCTTCAGAGAAGTTAGATTTTGATGTTTGAATGGACCCTGTATCAGAAGGTCCTGTCTTAGAGGTAGAGACCAAGGCGGACAGGATGACATGTCCACTAGATCTGCATACCAAGTCCTGCGTGGCCATGCAGGTGCTATTAGAATTACTGATGCTCTCTCCTGTTTGATTTTGGCAATCAATCGAGGAAGCAGCGGGAAGGGTGGAAACACATAAGCCATCCCGAAGTTCCAAGGTGCTGTCAAAGCATCTATCAGAACTGCTCCCGGATCCCTGGATCTGGACCCGTAGCGAGGAAGTTTGGCGTTCTGGCGAGACGCCATGAGATCTATCTCTGGTTTGCCCCAACGTCGAAGTATTTGGGCAAAGACCTCCGGATGAAGTTCCCACTCCCCCGGATGAAAAGTCTGGCGACTCAAGAAATCCGCCTCCCAGTTCTCCACTCCCGGGATGTGGATTGCTGACAGGTGGCAAGAGTGAGACTCTGCCCAGCGAATTATCTTTGATACTTCCATCATTGCTAGGGAGCTTCTTGTCCCTCCCTGATGGTTGATGTAAGCTACAGTCGTGATGTTGTCCGACTGAAACCTGATGAACCCCCGAGTTGTTAACTGGGGCCAAGCCAGAAGGGCATTGAGAACTGCTCTCAATTCCAGAATGTTTATTGGAAGGAGACTCTCCTCCTGATTCCATAGTCCCTGAGCCTTCAGAGAATTCCAGACAGCGCCCCAACCTAGTAGGCTGGCGTCTGTTGTTACAATTGTCCAGTCTGGCCTGCTGAACGGCATCCCCCTGGACAGGTGTGGCCGATGAAGCCACCATAGAAGAGAATTTCTGGTCTCTTGATTTAGATTCAGAGTAGGGGACAAATCTGAGTAATCCCCATTCCACTGACTTAGCATGCATAATTGCAGCGGTCTGAGGTGTAGGCGTGCAAAAGGTACTATGTCCATTGCCGCTACCATT
Source organism: Bombina bombina (assembly GCF_027579735.1). Classification (NCBI taxonomy): domain Eukaryota; kingdom Metazoa; phylum Chordata; class Amphibia; order Anura; family Bombinatoridae; genus Bombina; species Bombina bombina. The sequence goes on along the minus strand of NC_069510.1, from coordinate 35,891,663 downwards.
AAGCCGATCATCTCCATGCATTGAGCTACTGACGGGTGTTGAATGGAATGAAGGACACGGCATGCATTTTGAAGCTTTGTTAACCTGTCCTCTGTCAGGTAAATCTTCATTTCTACAGAATCTATAAGAGTCCCCAAGAATGGAACTCTTGTGAGAGGAAAAAGAGAACTCTTCTTTTCGTTCACTTTCCAACCATGCGACCTTAGAAATGCCAGAACTAACTCTGTATGAGACTTGGCAGTTTGAAAGCTTGAAGCTTGTATTAGAATGTCGTCTAGGTACGGAGCTACCGAAATCCCTCGCGGTCTTAGTACCGCCAGAAGGGCACCCAGAACCTTTGTGAAGATTCTTGGAGCCGTAGCCAATCCGAATGGAAGAGCTACAAACTGGTAGTGCCTGTCTAAGAAGGCAAACCTTAGATACCGGTGATGATCTTTGTGGATCGGTATGTGAAGGTAAGCATCCTTTAAATCCACTGTGGTCATGTACTGACCCTCTTGGATCATGGGTAAGATTGTCCGAATAGTTTCCATTTTGAACGATGGAACTCTTAGGAATTTGTTTAGAATCTTTAAATCTAAGATTGGTCTGAAAGTTCCCTCTTTTTTGGGAACCACAAACAGGTTTGAGTAGAACCCTTGTCCTTGTTCCGACCGCGGAACCGGATGGATCACTCCCATTAATAACAGATCTTGTACGCAGCGTAGAAACGCTTCTTTCTTTATCTGGTTTGTTGACAACCTTGACAGATGAAATCTCCCTCTTGGGGGAGATAATTTGAAGTCTAGAAGGTATCCCTGAGATATGATCTCTAGTGCCCAGGGATCCTGAACATCTCTTGCCCAGGCCTGGGCGAAGAGAGAGAGTCTGCCCCCCACTAGATCCGGTCCCGGATCGGGGGCTCTCGGTTCATGCTGTCTTTGGGGCAGCAGCAGGTTTCCTGGCCTGCTTGCTCTTGTTCCAGGACTGGTTAGGCTTCCAGCCTTGCCTGTAACGAGCAACAGCTCCTTCCTGTTTTGGTGCAGTGGAGGTTGATGCTGCTCCTGTTTTGAAATTCCGAAAGGGACGAAAATTAGACTGTCTAGCCTTAGCTTTGGCTTTGTCTTGAGGTAGGGCGTGGCCCTTACCTCCTGTAATGTCAGCGATAATTTCTTTCAAACCGGGCCCAAATAAAGACTGCCCCTTGAAAGGTATATTAAGTAATTTGGACTTAGAAGTAACATCAGCTGACCAGGATTTTAGCCACAGCGCCCTACGTGCCTGTATGGCGAATCCTGAGTTCTTAGCCGTAAGTTTGGTTAAATGTACTACGGCCTCCGAAATGAAAGAATTAGCTAGTTTAAGGACTCTAAGCCTGTCCGTAATGTCGTCTAGCGTAGATGAACTAAGGTTCTCTTCCAGCGACTCAATCCAAAATGCTGCCGCAGCCGTAATCGGCGCGATACATGCAAGGGGTTGCAATATAAAACCTTGTTGAACAAACATTTTCTTAAGGTAACCCTCTAATTTTTTATCCATTGGATCTGAGAAAGCACAGCTATCCTCCACCGGGATAGTGGTACGCTTAGCTAAAGTAGAAACTGCTCCCTCCACCTTGGGGACCGTTTGCCATAAGTCCCGAGTGGTGGCGTCTATTGGAAACATCTTTCTAAATATTGGAGGGGGTGAGAACGGCACACCGGGTCTATCCCACTCCTTAGTAACAATTTCAGTTAGTCTCTTAGGTATAGGAAAAACGTCAGTACTCGCCGGTACCGCAAAGTATTTATCCAACCTACACAGTTTCTCTGGTATTGCAACGGTGTTACAATCGTTGAGAGCTGCTAAGACCTCCCCTAGTAATACACGGAGGTTCTCCAATTTAAATTTAAAATTTGAAATATCTGAGTCCAATCTGTTTGGATCAGAACCGTCACCCACAGAATGAAGCTCTCCGTCCTCATGCTCTGCGAGCTGTGACGCAGTATCAGACATGGCCCTAGCATTGTCAGCGCACTCTGTTCTCACCCCAGAGTGATCACGCTTGCCTCTTAGTTCTGGTAATTTAGACAAAACTTCAGTCATAACAGTAGCCATATCTTGTAATGTTATCTGTAATGGCCGCCCAGATGTACTAGGCGCCAAAATATCACGCACCTCCCGGGCGGGAGATGCAGGTACTGCCGCGTGAGGCGAGTTAGTCGGCATAACTCTCCCCTCGCTGTTTGGTGAAATTTGTTCACATTGTACAGATTGACTTTTATTTAAAGTAGCATCAATACAGTTAGTACATAAATTTCTATTGGGCTCCACCTTGGCATTGGAACAAATGACACAGATATCTTCCTCTGAGTCAGACATGTTTAACACACTAGCAAAAAACTGACAACTTGGTTATAATCTTTTTTAGCAAAAACGTACTGTGCCTCAAAGAGGTACTAAACGATTAAATGACAGTTGAAATAATGAACTGAAAAAAACAGTTATAGCATCAAACTTTAAAACAACACAACTTTTAGCAAAGGTTTGTTCCCATTAGTAAAATAACAATAATTAAATTTGACATAAAAAAATACAAAGCAACGTTTTTATTCACAGTCACTATAAGAATTCTCACAGCTCTGCTGAGAGAATTTACCTCCCTTCAAAGAAGTTTGAAGACCCCTGAGATCTGTCAGAGATGAACCGGATCATGCAGGAAATATAAAAGTAACTGACTGGAATTTTTTGATGCGTAGCAAAGAGCGCCAAAAACGGCCCCTCCCTCTCCCACACAGCAGTGAAGAGAAACGAAACTGTCACAATTAAAGCAAAAAACTGCCAAGTGGAAAATAATGCCCAAATATTTATTCACACAGTACCTCAGCAATGTAAACGATTCTACATTCCAGCAAAAACGTTTAACATGATAAATAGTTATTAAAAGGATTAGTGACCTTTAACAGAGTAGTTCCGGTGAAATACCATCCCCAGAATACTGAAGTGTATACATACATGTCATTTTAACGGTATGGCAGGATTTTCTCATCAATTCCATTCAGAAAATAAAAACTGCTACATACCTCAATGCAGATTCATCTGCCCGCTGTCCCCTGATCTGAAGCCTTTACCTCCCTCAGATGGCCGAGAACAGCAATATGATCTTAACTACTCCGGTTAAAATCATAGTAAAAAACTCTGGCAGATTCTTCCTCAAACTCTGCCAGAGAAGTAATAACACGCTCCGGTGCTATTGTAAAATAACAAACTTTTGATTGAAGTCATAAAAACTAAGTATAATCACCATAGTCCTCTCACACATCCTATCTAGTCGTTGGGTGCAAGAGAATGACTGGGACTGACGTAGGGGGGAGGAGCTATATGCAGCTCTGCTGGGTGAATCCTCTTGCATTTCCTGTTGGGGAGGAGTTATATCCCAGAAGTAATGATGACCCGTGGACTGATCACACATAACAGAAGAAAGGGCTTTTTGCGGGGCATGCCCCAAAGAAATCAGCTCTTTTGCCTGTAAAAAAAAAAACCACAATACCACCCCCAACATTACAACCCACCACCCACATACCCCTACTCTAAACCCACCCAAACCCCCCTTAAAAAAAAACTAACACTAAGCCCCAGAAGATCTCCCTACCTTGAGTAATCTTCACCCAGCTGGGCCGAACTCTTCATCCAATCCGGGCGATGTCTTCATCCAAGCGGCAAAGAAGAAGTCTTCCATCCGGCGATGTCTTCATCCAAGCGGCAAAGAAGAGGTCCTCCATCGGGGCGAAGTTTTCTTCCAAGCGGCATCTTCAATCTTCTTTCTTCAGCCCTCCGACGCGGAACATCCATCTGGCCCGACGACTGAACGACGAATGAAGTTTCCTTTAAATGACGTCATCCAAGATGGCGTCCGTCGAATTCTGATTGGCTGATATGATTCTATCAGCCAATCGGAATTAAGGTAAGAAAATCTGATTGGCTGATTCAATCAACCAATCAGATTCAAGTTCAATCTGATTGGCTGATCCAATCAGTCAATCAGATTGAGCTTGCATTCTATTAGCTGTTCCGATCAGCCAATAGAATGCGAGCTCAATCTGATTGACTGATTGGATCAGCCAATCGGATTGAACTTGAATCTGATTGTGTAAGGATTCCATTCCTGGTTTTCCTTGCTACAGCAGCTCACCTACACACACCTGTATTTAAGTCATGTCTCCGCCCCAAACAAGTGCTTAGTTATTGTATTCAGTTCAGCTAAGCTGTTTGCTCTATTCTTAGAAGAGTACCTTTTGCTCATATAAATTGAAAACAGATTATAACCAAACATTTGGATTACAAATACAACTTCTATCTGGATTATTACTGTTCTGCTACTTCGTATATAGCCTGGGTTGCTATATTTCTACAAACTTGCCTAATTGATCTCTCAGTATCCATTCAGTTTCACTGCCTGCTAGCTGCAGTACTTCTCTGCCATCTAGTCTGAGGATATCCACTCTGCAAGTTACTTTCAACCTGGGAACTATCGGAACTTTCACCGCAACTATTAAGTGAGTTAATTTCCATCTTACGCTCATCTTACACAGTTTTGCTTATTTATCTGTATACCTTCAAATATCTCTGAAAACCGGAGATAAGTTACTTGAATTACCGGCTCCGTTACAGCGCTACGCTGCTAGTGTGACGTCACCGAAAGGGAATTCCCCTGCAATCTGTCACGCCTATACCTGCGGATTCAAGTTACACTGCTCCTCTTCCAAGTTACACTGAAGCCTGTCAGCAGCTGCTCTTCACAAGACGTCACAGTCACATACAGGATTATTCAGTGAGAGTTCGATACCATAGGATTGCCTATTACAGTGAGACTGAAACTAATAATATCTTTAACGAATAGTACTTGCTATATTCATCCATTACTTTATCCCTGGATTTGACCAACGAGTCATTTTGATAAAATCTCACTCTGAAAAAACACAGCCTATGCTAATACAATAGTCTGTTGATTAGAGTGATACATTTAAAAGTAACAGATTTGGCAGTTGCGATCCTACTTAAGAAAATCATAACAGAATCTTACAGAATAACTAAGCCACATTATGGATCCAGCCGAACTCCCTCAAATTGTGTACAACTTGTCCCAAAGAGTAGACCAACTCAGTCAGGGACTAAGAGAGTTACAACTGGAGAATGAGACTCTTAGAAAAGTTATAAAAGACAGTATCACTTCAAAACAAACATCTTTAGAGACATCTCCTGAACCTTTCGTGGCTCCACCTGATTTCTTCCATGGAGACAGAAACCAATATCGTCATTTTAAAAATGCTTGCCTCCTCAACTTCAGTCTTAAACCCAAGACCTATCCCAATGATAGGGTAAAAGTTCTTACTATGATTAGTTACCTAAGGGGAGAACCACGAATATGGGCTGACACTCTTTTTGAGAGTAACAATCCGGTTCTGTCATCTTTCTCATCATTTCTTGACGTTATGGATGAACTTTATAACGATACCAACCTGCAGTTGACTGCTGAGTGTAAAATGAGGAAATTAAAACAAGGTTCTAGACCCGTGGAACAATACATAACAGAGTTCAAACAATATGCAATCGACTCTCAATGGAATGCCATAGCCCTCAGAAATCAATACCGGCTTGGTCTCTCTGATGCAGTCAAGGACGAATTAGCAAGAACCGAGTTACCAGACACCCTTGAAGCTCTTATGAGACTAAGTAGCCAAATCAACAGAAGATTGAGAGAGAGAAGATCAGAAAGGCCATACTCAGATCAGGGGTACAAAAAACTCTCCACTCCTGGTACACCTATTCGCAGGCCTAACAGTCCTAGTTCTGGCGGAGCTGAAGCCATGGACATTAACATCTTCAGGGGTCCCATTTCTCCAGAGGAACGGATAAGAAGAAAGACCAGGGGCCTTTGTATGTACTGTGGTGCTGCTTCCCATAGTGTCAAGGATTGCCCTGTTATACCTCAGAAAAAGAACAGTAAGTGCCACACTGACTTTATCTCTCAGATAGTACGTAACAAACCTCTTCACTGTTCTCTACTTTTGTCATTACAGTGGGCAAGTAAGCAGATGAACATCCCAGCCATCGTGGACACTGGAGCTCAGGGGAACTACATCGACAGCTCTCTAGTATCTGAAAATAAAATACCTCTGATAAAAAAATTGTCTCCAATTTCACTTCGTGTTGTTGATGGCTCAGAGATTGCCTCTGGACCTATTACACACCACACTATCCCACTCTTAGTTACTACCTTGAAAAATCACCATGAACATCTCTCTTTTGATGTGATTACATCCCCTCTATTTCCAATAGTTCTGGGTTTATCTTGGCTGCAACTACACGAACCCCAGATCTCTTGGAAATCTCTCCAAATACAGTTGAATTCAAAGTATTGCCAACAAACATGTGTTAGACAGTCTTTACTTTCTCTAAACCCTACAACTGAGTGTGTCATTCCCAGTGAATATACTCACTTCTCGGAGGTCTTTAGTAAAAAGGAGGCTGAAACACTTCCCCCTCATCGACCTTATGACTGTCCTATAGAATTAAAACCTGGAACATCCCCACCTATTGGGCATTTATATCCACTATGTCAATCCGAGTTAGACTACCTTAAAACTTATTTGGATGAGAACTTGAAGAAAGGTTTTATTCGGCCATCTGTCTCTCCTGCAGGTGCTGGGATGTTTTTTGTCCGAAACAAGGATCAGTCCTTACGTCCTATCATCGATTTCAGACAACTAAACAAGATCACCATTAAAAACCGATATCCTCTCCCACTCATCCCAGAGCTCATTGAGAGATTACGGCATGCTACTATATACACTAAACTGGATCTAAGGGGAGCATATAATTTAGTACGCATCAGAGAGGGTGATGAATGGCTCACTGCCTTCAGAACCAGATATAGGCTGTACGAATACTTGGTTATGCCTTTCGGCCTCACCAACGCACCTGCTACTTTCCAGTTTTTTGTAAATGATATCTTCCACGATCTACTCGACATCTGTGTCATAGTTTACCTAGATGACATCTTAATTTATTCCTCTAATACAACTGACCACATAAAACATGTTAGTTGGGTTCTGTCACGACTTCAGGTCCACCGTCTTTACGCCAAATTGGAAAAATGTATTTTTCACACTAGGACTATAGATTTCCTTGGTTATTCCATCAGCCCCGAGGGCATTCAGATGCAAGAGGGCAAAGTTGATGCAGTAAAATCTTGGCCTACTCCTCTCACTAGAAAGGACCTTCAAAAATTCCTAGGATTCAGTAATTATTATAGGAAATTCATTCGCAACTTTTCTAGAATTTCCAAGCCACTTACTAACCTTACCAGTCCTAATTCTACCTTCTGTTGGACAAAAGAAGCTGATGTTGCTTTCAGTTTTCTAAAGCAAGCTTTTTCCTCCGCTCCTATTTTAAAGTACCCTGATCCAGACCTTCAGTACGTTTTAGAAGTCGATTCTTCTGACTATGCACTTGGTGCAGTCCTCTCACAACGCAAAACGATTAAAGACCCTCTATTCCCTATTGGGTTCTATTCCAAGATTATGTCTACAGCAGAGATGAATTACTCCATTGGAGATAAAGAATTATTGGCTATTAAAAGAGCACTGGAATTTTGGAGACACCTTTTGGAAAGTACCTCCAGTCCTATTATTATTTATACTGACCACAGAAACCTTGAATTCCTACAAAACAACAAAACGTTATCTGCCAGACAGGTTAGATGGAGTCTCTTTTTTAGTCGTTTTGATTTTCAAATCATGTACAGACCAGGATCAAAGAACGGAAAAGCTGATGCCCTGTCTCGTAGAGACCAAAGACCCATTCAACAAGTGGCACCTAGCTGTATTTTGCCACCCTCAAGATTCCTCGCTTTACTTCCAATCTCAGTTCAAGACTATGAAGCTGCCTTTTGTTCTGACAAACATATACCATTGAACTCTTTGGTTAAGAAAGATGGCTTTTATTACCATGGCTCTAAGTTATATATTCCAGAAAAACTTAGAGCACAGATTATTAAGGAACACCATGACCCACCATTACTAGGTCATGCAGGAATCAGACGCACCAAAGAGCTCATAACCAGAACGTATTGGTGGCCATCTATGGAAAGAACTATCAAAGAATATCTTCAACAATGTAACAGTTGTATAGTTTCCAAACCTGAGAGACAACCTCCATACGGTCATCTTTTGCCTTTGGAAGTCCCCACATCACCTTGGGCTCATTTAGGTATGGATTTCATAGTAGACTTACCACCAAGTTCTGGACTCACAACCATTCTAGTGGTAACAGATCACTTCACTAAAATGGCTCATTTTATTCCTTACCACAAGTTGCCTACTTCTGCAGAAACAGCCCATTTGTTCTTAAACCACGTTGTACGATATCATGGCTTACCAACTGTTATAACCACTGACAGAGGTAGTCAGTTCACTTCAAAGTTCTGGAAAGCACTCACTAAGTCTCTCCAAATAGAACAACGTTTGAGTACAGCCTTCCACCCTCAGACGAACGGACAAACTGAAAGGCTAAATCAATGGCTCGAACAATACCTACGTTGTTACTGTTCTTACCATCAAAATAAATGGTCATTCTTCCTTGCTATGGCCGAGTTTTCATACAATAACACGATCAATAGTACCACCAAATACTCTCCTTTCTTTGCATCTTTTGGATTTAACCCTAGATTTAGCTTTCAACATTCCTCCTCAGAAGATACACCTTCTGTTGATGAATTAATACAACGGTTAGCCGAAAACTTTCAGCATATACGCACCAATATACAGCTTGCACAAGCTTCCCAGAAAAAATACTATGATCTACGACGAAGACCCGCTCCAAAGTATGTTATAGGAGACTTCGTATGGTTATCTACAAAGAACATCAAATTACACCTTCCCAAGAAAAAATTGGCAAGTCTATTCATCGGACCGTTCAAAATTACATGTATCATAAATAAGAATGCTGTTACTTTGGACCTGCCTGATTCATTAGGAATCCACCCCACATTCCACGTCTCATTACTCAAACCTTATGTTGGCCAGGTCCCTTTTATACCCCTGCTTCCTCCTGATCCTGTAAGCCTGGACAGTAATGTCTATGAAGTGCAAGATCTTCTGGATTCAAGATATTCTAATGGTGTACTTCAGTATCTTGTCAGATGGAAAGGTTTTTCTGCAGATGAGGACTCCTGGGAACCTCATAATCACATAAATGCTACGAGGTTGGTTGCACGTTTCCATAGACGTTTCCCACAGAGACCTAAACATGCAGCCGTGGTCGGCTTCCTTGAAGGGGGGGTACTGTAAGGATTCCATTCCTGGTTTTCCTTGCTACAGCAGCTCACCTACACACACCTGTATTTAAGTCATGTCTCCGCCCCAAACAAGTGCTTAGTTATTGTATTCAGTTCAGCTAAGCTGTTTGCTCTATTCTTAGAAGAGTACCTTTTGCTCATATAAATTGAAAACAGATTATAACCAAACATTTGGATTACAAATACAACTTCTATCTGGATTATTACTGTTCTGCTATTTCGTATATAGCCTGGGTTGCTATATTTCTACAAACTTGCCTAATTGATCTCTCAGTATCCATTCAGTTTCACTGCCTGCTAGCTGCAGTACTTCTCTGCCATCTAGTCTGAGGATATCCACTCTGCAAGTTACTTTCAACCTGGGAAATATCGGAACTTTCACCGCAACTATTAAGTGAGTTAATTTCCATCTTACGCTCATCTTACACAGTTTTGCTTATTTATCTGTATACCTTCAAATATCTCTGAAAACCGGAGATAAGTTACTTGAATTACCGGCTCCGTTACAGCGCTACGCTGCTAGTGTGACGTCACCGAAAGGGAATTCCCCGGCAATCTGTCACGCCTATACCTGCGGATTCAAGTTACACTGCTCCTCTTCCAAGTTACACTGAAGCCTGTCAGCAGCTGCTCTTCACAAGACGTCACAGTCACATACAGGATTATTCAGTGAGAGTTCGATACCATAGGATTGCCTATTACAGTGAGACTGAAACTAATAATATCTTTAACGAATAGTACTTGCTATATTCATCCATTACTTTATCCCTGGATTTGACCAACGAGTCATTTTGATAAAATCTCACTCTAAAAAAACACAGCCTATGCTAATACAATAGTCTGTTGATTAGAGTGATACATTTAAAAGTAACAGATTTGGCAGTTGCGATCCTACTTAAGAAAATCATAACAGAATCTTACAGATTGGTTGATTGAATCAGCCAATCAGATTTTCTTACCTTAATTCCGATTGGCTGATAGAATCCTATCAACCAATCAGATTCAAGTTCAATCCGATTGGCTGATCCAATCAGTCAATCAGATTGAGCTCGCATTCTATTGGCTGATCGAAACAGCCAATAGAATGCAAGCTCAATCTGATTGACTGATTGGATCAGCCAATCGGATTGAACTTGAATCTGATTGGTTGATTGAATCAGCCAATCAGATTTTCTTACCTTAATTCCGATTGGCTGATAGAATCCTATCAGCCAATCGGAATTCGACGGACGCCATCTTGGATGACGTCATTTAAAGGAAACTTCATTCGTCGTTCAGTCGTCGGGCCAGATGGATGTTCCGCGTCGGAGGGCTGAAGAAAGAAGATTGAAGATGCCGCTTGGAAGAAAACTTTGCCCCGATGGAGGACCTCTTCTTTGCCGTTTGGATGAAGACATCGCTGGATGGAAGTCTTCTTCTTTGCCGCTTGGATGAAGACATCGCCGGATGGAAGACTTCTTCTTTGCCGCTTGGATGAAGACATTGCCCGGATTGGATGAAGAGTTCGGCCCGGCTGGGTGAAGAAGACTCAAGGTAGGGAGATCTTCTGGGGCTTAGTGTTAGCTTTTTTTAAGGGGGGTTTGGGTGGGTTTAGAGTAGGGGTATGTGGGTGGTGGGTTGTAATGTTGGGGGGTGGTATTGTGTTTTTTTTTACAGGCAAAAGAGCTGATTTCTTTGGGGCATGCCCCGCAAAAAGCCCTTTTAAGGGCTGGTAATAGAGCTGTTAACTTTTGTAATTTAGTTTAGGGTAGGGAAATTTTTTTATTTTGGGGGGCTTTGTTATTTTATTAGGGGGCTTAGAATAGGTGTAATTAGCTTAAAATTCTTGTAATCTTTTTTTATTTTTTGTAATTAAGTGTTTTTTTTTGTAATTTAGTTTAGTTTATTTAATTGTATTTTAGTTTAGATATTTGTAGTTTATTTAATTTATTGATAGTGTTGGTGTATTTGTAACTTAGGTTAGGATTTATTTTACAGGTAAATTGGTCATTATTTTAACTAGGTAGCTATTAAATAGTTATTAACTATTTAATAGTTATTGTACCTAGTTAAAATAAATACCAAGTTACCTGTAAAATAAATATAAACCCTAAAATAGCTACAATGTAATTATTAATTACATTGTAGCTATCTTTGGGTTTATTTTATAGGTAAGTATTTAGATTTAAATAGGAATATTTTAATTAATAATATTAATATTAATTAGATTTATTTTAATAAGATTTTAGTTAGGGGTGTTAGAGTTAGATAGGGTTATTATACTTAATATATATATAATATAATAACGATATTAACTATATTAACCCTAATATAATTAGGGTCAATATAGTTAATATATATATAATATAATAACGATATTAACTATATTAACCCTAATATAATTAGGGTCAATATAGTTAATATATATATAATATAATAACAATATTAACCCTAATATAATTAGGGTTAATATAGTTAATATAGCTGGCGGCGGTGTAGGGGGATTAGATTAGGGGTTAATCTATTTAATATAGGTGGCGGCAGGTGTAGGGGGATTAGATTAGGGGTTAATCTATTTAATATAGGTGGCGGCAGTGTAGGGGGATTAGATTAGGGGGTAATACATGTATTATAGGTGGCGGCGGTGTAAGGGGATTAGATTAGGGGTTGATATATATTTAATATAGGTGGCGGCGGTGTAGGGGGATTTGATTAGGGAGTAATACATTTATTATAGGTGGCGGCGGTGTAGGGGGATTTAGATTAGATGCAAAAGAGCTGATTACTTTGTGACAATGCCCCGCAAAAAGCCCTTTTAAGGGCTGGTAAAAGAGCTGATTACTTTGGGGAAATGCCCAGCAAAAAGCCCTTTTAAGGGCTGGCAATAGAGCTGTTACTTTGGGGCAATGTCACGCAAAAAGCCCTTTTAAGGGCTGGTAATAGAGGTGATTACTTTAGGGGGATTAGATTAGGGGTTAATGTATTTAATATAGCTGGCGGCGGTATAGGGGGATTAAATTAGGGGTTAATAATTTTAATATAGCTTGCGGTGGTGTAGGGGGATTAGATTAGGGGTTAATAATTTTAATATAGCTGGCGGCGGTGTAGGGGGATTAGATTAGGGGTTAATAATTTAATATAGCTGGCAGCGGGGTAGGGGGATTAGATTAGGGGTTAATAATTTTAATATAGCTGGCGGCGGGGTAGGAGCTCACATTAGGGGGTATGTAATGTAGATGGCGGCTGTGTAAGGGGCTCACATTAGGGGGTATGTAATGTAGGTGGCGACGGTGTAGGGGGATCACATTAGGGGGTTATACATTTAATGTAGGTGGCGGCGGGGTCCGGGAGCGGCGGTTTAGGGGTTAAATACTTTATTAGGGATTGCGGCGGGGGATCGTGGTTGACAGGTAGATAGACATTGTGCATGCGTTAGGTGTTAGGTTTTATTTTGTAGCTTAAGGCTTACTACGGCTGTATTTTGTGGCAAGGTGAAAATGGAGTAAGATTTCTCCATTTTCGCCACGTAAATCCTTACTCTGTATATTAGATAACAAACTGCGCGGGTTTGGTATACCTGTCTATGGCCCAAAAAACTACGGGCGAAGGCAGAAATATACGAGCGTAACTTCTAGGTTACGCCGTATATAGGATACCAAACCCGCTCAAAATTCAGTGTCGCTGGCTTTTGCGGGCGACGCTGCATATCGGATCGGGCCCCAGGAGCACTACACAGCAGGAAATAGCGCTGCCATCTTGCAAAAGGTTAACATTCCCGGATTTTCAACAAAAGATACGGAGAGAACGAAGGATTTTTTTTAATAAGTAAATTAGAAAGTTGCTTAAAATTGCATGCGCTATCTGAATCATGAAAGATAAATGTGGGATTCATTTGCCTTTAATTTTGACTCTGCTGTCCTTTTAAGGCTACTAATTTATCTCCTTCCTTGTACAGCAGCATATTATCATATTGTTTGTGTTCTGTTACAAGATTTGCCCTATTAGATAAGGTTAGCAGGTTACTTATCCTTATGTACACATCCTTCTTCACTTACACAGAATGTTTGAATTTTAATGCACAAGTTTCAAAACACTGACACCTTTTTTTTTTCCAACAATGATCATGCAAAAATATTATCACATCACATAAAGTTTGTGCTACCTTTATATGTTGTTTCAGGTCCTCATATAAAAGTATATTATGATCAGAAAGTTTCCCCTTTTTTGGGGGGGGGGGGGTTTAACCCCTTTAGGCCGGTATAATAGTGTTCACATCATGTGATTGTTGATGATCATGTGATTTCAAGGTCAGGACTAAGCCTAAGTTGCGTGGCACGCCACCCCCCCTGGCTGATCCTTGCCTTCATCAAAGGGGGAACCTGCAGGATGCTGTATATGGTAGAACGTCCAATCCCGTCCTAACATTTTTAAACACACACTAGGGTATGCAAAGCATAATCCCCCCTCCCAAAAAAAAAACCAATGAAAATTATAGGAATTGTGGGTTCTGACATCTGTAATTTGTCAAGCGCCAGTCTGTGAACAGATCCAATATGGATATACTAAACTTGAACATAAAGATCAACTAAGAGCTATGGCAAATGGTCAATAGCAGGAGGCTATAGGGTAACGATGTAACTAAAGGGATATGAAACCCAATTTTGTTCTTTCATTATTCAGATACAGCATGTTCTATTTTACTCACATTATCAAATTTTCTTTGTTCTCTTGGTACCTTTATTTTAAAAAGCAGGAATGTAAGCTTAGTACCTGGAGTGAAGTGTGGAGCAAACTACGCTCACTTTTTGTCTGTTAACGCGTAAAAACCCGTAACACCAGCGCTGCAGGTAAGTGAGCGGTGAGAATCAACTGCTCGTTAGCCTCGCAGCCCTGTTACCACAAAACTCGTAATCTGGCCGTAAGTAAGTTAGCAAATATCATTTTATCACAATACTGCGTTTTAAATTCATTTTATTTTGAAAATATCAGTGTGTATGACACCGGTGTCTTATTATGTATGTATGTACTGTTTAATAAATGTGAAATATATACAAATTTAAAATTAGAATAGTATCCTCCTATTTTTAGTCCTTAAAAACTATCCAGCCCTTTAGCGCCACCCTTCTTCTACCTTTCAAAATCGCATACACTATCTTTTGAGGAGTATAGTGTCTCTCTTGGGTGCAGCAGCTGATCATTAGTTTGCAGACTATTTAACTATTTATTTATACACTTGGCTAAAATGCAAGTCTGCCAAAAGAACTAAGATACGGGGGGGGCAGTCTGCAGAGGCTTAGACACAAGGTAATCACAGATGTAAAAAGAATATTAACATAACAGTGTTGGTTATGCAAAACTGGGGAATGGGCAATAAAGGGATTATCTATCATTTTAAATAAAAATAATAATAATAAAAATTCTGGAGTAGACTGTCCCTTTAAAAATACTTAGAAAAGTTTCTACTATGTGAAGAACATTGGAATGTAAAATATGTACAGTAAATACACATTACTAAATATTGATTAAAAATTAAAGACCGGACATCCATTCTCAACGAAGCCGGGAGAAGCCTTCATCCAAGAGGCAAAAAGTCCTCAACTAAGCCGGGAGAAGTCTTCATCCAAGCGGCAAAAAGTGGACCTCCAGACGGGCAGAAGTCTTCATCCAGAGCCAATAGAATGCAAGCTCAATCCTATTGGCTGATTGCATCAGCCAATAGGATTTATTTCACCTGTAATTCCGATTGGCTGATAGAATTCTATCAGCCAATCGGAATTCAAGGGACGCAATCTTGGATGACATCATTTAAAGGAGAATTCATTCTTGAAGATCCATCGACAGGAGAGGATGCTCCGCGCCAGATGTCTTGAAGATGGAGTCGCTCTGCGTCGGAAGGATGAAGATAGAAGATGCCGTCTGGATGAAGACTTCTGCCCGTCTGGAGGACCACTTCTTGCCGCTTGGATGAAGACTTCTCCCGGCTTCGTTGAGGACTTCTTGCCGATTGGATGAAGACTTCTCCCGGCTTCATTGAGGATGGATGTCCGGTCTTCAAAACTGTAAGTGGATCTTTGGGGGTTAGTGTTAGTTTTTTTTAAAGGGACAGTCAACCATAGAATTGTTATTGTTTTAAAAGATAGATAATCCCTTTAAAACTCATTCCCCAGTTTTGCATAACCAACACAGTTATATTAATGTACTTTTTACCTTTGTGATTACCTTGTATCTAAGAACCATCTTCCAGCCCCCTGATCACATGACTGTGACTGTTTATTATCTATTGTCTTAAATTTAGCATTGTATTGTGCTAGATCTTAAATAACTTTCTGTGCCTGAACACAGTGTTATCTATATAGCCCACGTGTACTTTCTGTCTCTTTGTGTTGAAAAGAGATTTAAAAAGAATGTGATAAGAGGCAGTACTCAAAGGCTTAGAAATTAGCATATGAGCCTACCTATTTTTAGTTTAAACTAAGAATACCAAGAGAAAAAAGCAAATTTGATGATAAAAGTAAATTGGAAAGTCGATTAAAATTAAAAGTCCTATCTGAATAATGAAAGTTTAATTTATACTTGACTGTCCCTTTAAGGATTTATTGGGTGGGTTTTATTTTTAGCTTAGGGTTTGGGCAATGGAAAAGAGCTAAATACCCTTTTAAGGGCAATACCCATCCAAATGCCCTTGTAAGGGCAATGGGGAGCTTAGGTTTTTTAGATAGGATTTTATTTGGGGGGTTGGTTGTGTGGGTGGTGGGTTTTACTGTTGGGGGGTTGTTTGTATTCTTTTTTACAGGAAAAGGAGATGATTTATTTGGGGCAATGCCTCGCAAAAGGCCCTTTTAAGGGCTATTGGCAGTTTAGTTTAGGCTAGAGTTTGGTTTTTTTTTGGGGGGGGGCTTTTTTATTTTGATAGGGCTATTAGATTAGGTGTAATTTGTTTAAATATTTGATAATTTTTTATTTTTTTTGTGTAATTTAGTGTTTATTTTTTTATAATTTAGTTAATTGTATTTAATTAATGTAATTTATTTAATTGTAGTGTAAGGTTAGGTGTTAGTGTAAGACAGGTTAGCTTTTATTTTACAGGTAAATTTGTATTTATTTTAACTAGGTAGTTATTAAATAGGTAATAACTATTTACTAACTAATCTACCTAGTTAAAATAAATACAAACTTGCCTGTAAAATAAAAATAAAACCTAAGATAGATACAATGTAACTATTAGTTATATTGTAGCTAGCTTAGGGTTTATTTTACAGGTAAGTATTTAGTTTTAAATAGGAATTATTTAGTTAATGATAGTAATTTTTATTTAGATTTATTTTAATTATATTAAAGTTAGTTGGGGTTAGGGTTAGGGTAAGACTTAGGGTTAGTTTTAGGGGTTAATAACTTTAGAATAGTGGCGGCGGCGTTGGGGACGGCAGATTAGGGGTTAATAAGTGTAATGTAGGTGGAGGCGATGTAAGGGGCGGCAGATTAGGGGCTAATAAGTGTAGGTAGATGGCGGCGATGTTGGGGCAGCAGATTAGGGGTTAATAAGTGTAATGTAGGTGTCGGCGATGTCGGGGGCGGCAGATTAGGGATGTTTAGACTCAGGGTTTATGTTAGGGTGTTAGGTGTAATCATAAATTTTCTTTCCCCATAGGAATCAATGGGGCTGCGTTACGGAGCATATTACGAGCCGCATATTATATATTAATATTCATATGAATATTTTTTATCAGACAGTGTATATATAACAGTTAATTTAATTTATTTATTTTGTGTTTGTTACAACTTTCTATCTAGCCCTAACTCTTTACGAAAGGCAGAAGGAGGTTTAGCGCACCACTTGTAATCTAGTCCTAAATGTGAGGGAAATACAGTCAAGAACAATGATGGTTAATGTTTATAATGCAAATGCACTAAAATAATAAACCATATGTGTAATAACAAAAGGCGTTGGGCACAAAGTCTCTACTAAATCCTCAGCTGTAGATATGGGCAATATTTGGATAGGGCGGAGTACCCGGCGTTTCATATTTAAATCATCTGTTCTCTGTTCAACCCAAAGACACATCTGAAGGAAACGAGAGACAGCAACTCCATAAGAACCATGTGGTCTACAGCACTCACAGTGTTCTGGTTACTGACCACGCTCACTAACGCTGAAGACTCCTGCCCAGGTAAGTGACTGATACACACAGTTGTGTACTCTAGTCCAAAAGCTTTTTTTGCAGGATTTTTGGGCTTTTCAAATAGAGTAATTTTAAACAGTTCAAACATTTATGTTACTTATTTTTAAATGAAAAAAATCTATGTTGTTTTCTAATACTATGGGGTCTATTTAACATTTGGCGGGCGGACATGATTCCCTGTCGGCATTTAACATTGCACAAACATTTCACAAGAAATGCTTGTGCAATGCCACCCCCTGCACATTTGCGGCCAATCAGCCGCTAGCAGGGAGTGTCAATCATACCGATTGGATCAGGATGATTGCAGTCTGCCTTTACGGTGGCGGACAAGGAGCAGCAATCTTAGGACCGCCGCTTCTTAACTTAAGTTTCAATCCGGCCCCAGTATTGCATACAAGTAATGACGTTTGGTTATAACACATATACGTGCATAGTTGAAACTTTTGTTTAAATTATGCTTTTAAATTATGAAATGTTTAATCAGGTTACTATAAAAATGTTGCAATGAGAAATATATTAGTTTGCAAGTAAAACCACATAAATATATTTTTCTGAGAAACTGTATATACATTTCTCCAACATAGGTGTGTCCGGTCCACGGCGTCATCCTTACTTGTGGGATATTCTCTTCCCCAACAGGAAATGGCAAAGAGCCCAGCAAAGCTGGTCACATGATCCCTCCTAGGCTCCGCCTTCCCCAGTCATTCTCTTTGCCGTTGTACAGGCAACATCTCCACGGAGATGGCTTAGAGTTTTTTGGTGTTTAAATGTAGTTTTTATTCTTCAATCAAGAGTTTGTTATTTTAAAATAGTGCTGGTATGTACTATTTACTCTGAAACAGAAAAGAGATGAAGATTTCTGTTTGTAAGAGGAAAATGATTTTAGCAACCGTTACTAAAATCGATGGCTGTTTCCACACAGGACTGTTGAGAGGAATTAACTTCAGTTGGGGGAAACAGTGAGCAGACTTTTGCTGCTTGAGGTATGACACATTTCTAACAAGACTTGGTAATGCTGGAAGCTGTCATTTTCCCTATGGGATCCGGTAAGCCATTTTTATTAAATAAGAATAAAGGGCTTCACAAGGGCTTTAAAGACTGGTAGACATTTTTCTGGGCTAAAACGATTGATTTATATGCATTTTTAATAGTTTATAGCTTTGAGGAGTTATTTTAGTCTTGGGAATTATGTTAAATAACCGGCAGGCACTGTATTGGACACCTTTTTCACTGGGGGCCTTCTCTAATCATAGGCAGAGCCTCATTTTCGCGCCTCTATTGCGCAGTTGTTTTTGGGAAGCAAGGCATGCAGATGCATGTGTGAGGAGCTCAGTTACATAGAAAAAGCTTACTGAAGGCGTCATTTGGTATCGTATTCCCCTTTGGGCTTGGTTGGGTCTCAGCAAAGCAGATACCAGGGACTGTATAGGGGTTAAATATAAAAACGGCTCCGGTTCCGTTATTTTAAGAGTTAAAGCTTTCAAATTTGGTGTGCAATACTTTTAAGGCTTTAAGACACTGTGGTGAAATTTTGGTGAATTTTGAACAATTCCTTCATACTTTTTCACATTTTCAGTAATAAAGTGTGTTCAGTTTAAAATTTAAAGTGACAGTAACGGTTTTATTTTAAAACGTTTTTTGTACTTTGTTATCAAGTTTATGCCTGTTTAACATGTCTGAACTATCAGATAGACTATGTTCTGTATGTGAGGAAGCCAAGGTTCCTTCTCATTTAAATAGATGTGATGTATGTGACACAAAATTTAGAGAAAATGATGCCCAAGATGATTCCTCAAGTGAGGGGAGTAAGCATGGTACTGCATCATCCCCCCCTTCGTCTACGCCAGTCTTGCCCACACAGGAGGCCCCTAGTACATCTAGTGCGCCAATACTCCTTACTATGCAACAATTAACGGCTGTAATGGATAATTCTATCAAAAACATTTTAGCCAAAATGCCCACTTATCAGCGAAAGCGCGACTGCTCTGTTTTAGAAAATACTGAAGAGCATGAGGACGCTGATGATAATGGTTCTGAAATGCCCCTACACCAGTCTGAGGGGGCCAGGGAGGTTTTGTCTGAGGGAGAAATTTCAGATTCAGGGAAAGCTGAACCTGATGTGATTACATTCAAATTTAAATTGGAACATCTCCGCGCTCTGCTTAAGGAGGTGTTATCTACTCTGGATGATTGTGAGAATTTGGTCATTCCAGAGAAATTATGTAAGATGGACAAATTCCTAGAGGTCCCGGGGCCCCCCGAAGCTTTTCCTATACCCAAGCGGGTGGCGGACATTGTAAACAAAGAATGAGAAAGGCCCGGCATACCTTTTGTCCCTCCCCCTATATTTAAGAAATTGTTTCCTATGGTCGACCCCAGAAAGGACTTATGGCAGACAGTCCCCAAGGTCGAGGGGGCGGTTTCTACTCTAAACAAACGCACTACTATCCCTATAGAAGATAGTTGTGCTTTCAAAGATCCTATGGATAAAAAATTAGAGGGTTTGCTTAAAAAGATGTTTGTTCAGCAAGGTTACCTTCTACAACCAATTTCATGCATTGTTCCTGTCACTACAGCAGCGTGTTTCTGGTTCGATGAACTAGAAAAGTCGCTCAATAAAGATTCTTCTTATGAGGAGATTATGGACAGAATTCATGCTCTCAAATTGGCTAACTCTTTTACCTTAGACGCCACTTTGCAATTGGCTAGATTAGCGGCGAAAAATTCGGGGTTTGCTATTGTGGCGCGCAGAGCGCTTTGGCTAAAATCTTGGTCAGCGGATGCGTCTTCCAAGAACAAATTGCTTAACATACCTTTCAAGGGGAAAACGCTGTTTGGCCCTGACTTGAAAGAGATTATTTCAGATATCACTGGGGGTAAGGGCCACGCCCTTCCTCAGGATAGGTCTTTCAAGGCTAAAAATAAACCAAATTTTCGTCCCTTTCGCAGAAACGGACCAGCCCCAAGTTCTACATCCTCTAAGCAAGAGGGTAATACTTCTCAAACCAAGCCAGCCTGGAGGCCAATGCAAGGCTGGAACAAAGGTAAGCAGGCCAAGAAACCTGCCACTGCTACCAAGACAGCATGAGATGTTGGCCCCCGATCCGGGACCGGATCTGGTGGGGGGCAGACTTTCTCTCTTCGCTCAGGCTTGGGCAAGAGATGTTCTGGATCCTTGGGCGCTAGAAATAGTCTCCCAAGGTTATCTTCTGGAATTCAAGGAGCTTCCCCCAAGGGGGAGGTTCCACAGGTCTCAATTGTCTTCAGACCACATAAAAAGACAGGCATTCTTACATTGTGTAGAAGACCTGTTAAAAATGGGAGTGATTCATCCTGTTCCATTAGGAGAACAAGGGATGGGATTCTACTCCAATCTGTTCATAGTTCCCAAAAAAGAGGGAACATTCAGACCAATCTTAGATCTCAAGATCCTAAACAAGTTTCTCAAGGTTCCATCGTTCAAAATGGAAACCATTCGGACAATTCTTCCTTCCATCCAGGAAGGTCAATTCATGACCACGGTGGATTTAAAGGATGCGTATCTACATATTCCTATCCACAAGGAACATCATCGGTTCCTAAGGTTCGCCTTTCTGGACAAGCATTACCAGTTTGTGGCACTTCCATTCGGATTAGCCACTGCTCCAAGAATTTTCACAAAGGTACTAGGGTCCCTTCTAGCGGTGCTACGACCAAGGGGCATTGCAGTAGTACCTTACTTGGACGACATACTGATTCAAGCGTCGTCCCTACCACAAGCAAAGGCTCATACGGACATTGTCCTGGCCTTTCTCAGATCTCACGGGTGGAAAGTGAACGTAGAAAAAAGTTCTCTATCTCCGTCAACAAGAGTTCCCTTCTTGGGAACAATAATAGACTCCTTAGAAATGAGGATTTTTCTGACAGAGGCCAGAAAATCTAAACTTCTAAGCTCTTGTCAAGTACTTCATTCTGTTCTTCTTCCTTCCATAGCACAGTGCATGGAAGTAATAGGTTTGATGGTCGCGGCAATGGACATAGTTCCTTTTGCGCGAATTCATCTGAGACCATTACAACTGTGCATGCTCAGTCAGTGGAATGGGGATTATACAGACTTGTCTCCGACGATACAAGTAGATCAGAGGACCAGAGATTCACTCCGTTGGTGGCTGACCCTGGACAACCTGTCACAGGGGATGAGCTTCCGCAGACCAGAGTGGGTCATTGTCACGACCGACGCCAGTCTGGTGGGCTGGGGCGCGGTCTGGGAACCCCTGAAAGCTCAGGGTCTTTGGTCTCGGGAAGAATCTCTTCTCCCGATAAACATTCTGGAACTGAGAGCGATATTCAATGCTCTCAAGGCTTGGCCTCAGCTAGCAAAGGCCAAATTCATACGGTTTCAATCAGACAACATGACGACTGTTGCGTATATCAACCATCAGGGGGGAACAAGGAGTTCCCTGGCGATGGAAGAAGTGACCAAAATCATTCAATGGGCGGAGACTCACTCCTGCCACTTGTCTGCAATCCACATCCCAGGAGTGGAAAATTGGGAAGCGGATTTTCTGAGTCGTCAGACATTTCATCCGGGGGAGTGGGAACTCCATCCGGAAATCTTTGCCCAAATAACTCAATTGTGGGGCATTCCAGACATGGATCTGATGGCCTCTCGTCAGAACTTCAAGGTTCCTTGCTACGGGTCCAGATCCAGGGATCCCAAGGCGACTCTAGTAGATGCACTAGTAGCACCTTGGACCTTCAACCTAGCTTATGTATTCCCACCGTTTCCTCTCATCCCCAGGCTGGTAGCCAGGATCAATCAGGAGAGGGCATCGGTGATCTTGATAGCTCCTGCGGGGCCACGCAGGACTTGGTATGCAGACCTGGTGAATATGTCATCGGCTCCACCATGGAAGCTACCTTTGAGACAGGACCTTCTTGTTCAAGGTCCGTTCGAACATCCGAATCTGGTCTCACTCCAACTGACTGCTTGGAGATTGAACGCTTGATTTTATCAAAGCGAGGGTTCTCAGATTCTGTCATTGATACTCTTGTTCAGGCCAGAAAGCCTGTAACTAGAAAAATCTACCATAAAATATGGAAAAAATATATCTGTTGGTGTGAATCTAAAGGATTCCCATGGAACAAGATAAAAATTCCTAAGATTCTATCCTTTCTTCAAGAAGGTTTGGAGAAAGGATTATCTTCAAGTTCTTTGAAGGGACAGATTTCTGCTTTATCTGTTTTACTTCACAAAAAGCTGGCGGCTGTGCCAGATGTTCAAGCTTTTGTTCAGGCTCTGGTTAGAATCAAGCCTGTTTACAAACCTTTGACTCCTCCTTGGAGTCTCAATTTAGTTCTTTCAGTTCTTCAGGGGGTTCCGTTTGAACCCCTACATTCCGTTGATATCAAGTTATTATCTTGGAAAGTTTTGTTTTTGGTTGCAATTTCTTCTGCTAGAAGAGTTTCAGAGTTATCTGCTCTGCAGTGTTCTCCTCCTTATCTGGTGTTCCATGCAGATAAGGTGCTTTTGCGTACTAAACCTGGTTTTCTTCCGAAAGTTGTTTCTAACAAAAACATTAACCAGGAAATAGTCGTGCCTTCTTTGTGTCCGAATCCAGTTTCAAAGAAGGAACGTTTGTTGCACAATCTGGATGTAGTTCGTGCTCTAAAATTCTATTTAGATGCTACAAAGGATTTCAGACAAACATCTTCCTTGTTTGTTGTTTATTCTGGTAAAAGGAGAGGTCAAAAAGCAACTTCTACCTCTCTCTCTTTTTGGCTTAAAAGCATCATCAGATTGGCTTATGAGACTGCCGGACGGCAGCCTCCTGAACGAATCACAGCTCATTCCACTAGGGCCGTGGCTTCCACATGGGCCTTCAAGAACGAGGCTTCTGTTGATCAGATATGTAAGGCAGCGACTTGGTCTTCACTGCACACTTTTACCAAATTTTACAAATTTGATACTTTTGCTTCTTCTGAGGCTATTTTTGGGAGAAAGGTTTTGCAAGCCGTGGTGCCTTCCATCTAGGTGACCTGATTTGCTCCCTCCCATCATCCGTGTCCTAAAGCTTTGGTATTGGTTCCCACAAGTAAGGATGACGCCGTGGACCGGACACACCTATGTTGGAGAAAACAGAATTTATGTTTACCTGATAAATTGCTTTCTCCAACGGTGTGTCCGGTCCACGGCCCGCCCTGGTTTATTAATCAGGTCTGATGATTTATTTTCTTTAACTACAGTCACCACGGTATCATATGATTTCTCCTATGCAAATATTCCTCCTTTACGTCGGTCGAATGACTGGGGAAGGCGGAGCCTAGGAGGGATCATGTGACCAGCTTTGCTGGGCTCTTTGCCATTTCCTGTTGGGGAAGAGAATATCCCACAAGTAAGGATGACGCCGTGGACCGGACACACCGTTGGAGAAAGCAATTTATCAGGTAAACATAAATTCTGTTTTTATAATAAATTATTTACAATCCTAATTGGTATTGACTGTTCCCCCTTCATTTCCTCTTTTGAGTGGGCTGTGATGTATAGAGCAGTCACATCCAGGGGCCCATTTATTAAGATGCAAGCGGACATGATCCGATATTGCGGATCATGTCCGCTGCACATTGATAAATGCAGACAGCATACGCTCTCGGCATTTATCATTGCACCAGCAGTTCTTGTGAACTGCTGGTGCAATACCGCCCCGTGCAGATTCATGGCCAATCGGCCGCTA
This sequence comes from Bombina bombina, assembly GCF_027579735.1. Classification (NCBI taxonomy): domain Eukaryota; kingdom Metazoa; phylum Chordata; class Amphibia; order Anura; family Bombinatoridae; genus Bombina; species Bombina bombina. Next base: position 35,867,475 of record NC_069510.1, on the reverse strand, counting down.
GCAGGGGGTGTCAATCAACCCGATAGTATTTGATCGGGTTGATTTCTTGCGAGTTCTGTCCGCCTCCTCAGAGCTGCTTCATAACTTGTGTTTCTTGCAAGCCTAAAGGCTCGCCAGAAACACTGTCACGTGGCATCAAGCTCCGTTCGGAGCTTGATAATTCGGCCCCCCAGTCTCTACATAGGTTTTCTAAATGCTTTAAAGGGGCTGGACTTCAATATTGTCATCTGACACACATGCTAATTGGATGTTCACTGGAATTGTCATAAAAAAGTTCATCCAAGTGGGCCGGCATAACATTGCAGAGGACACATTATTATATGCACTCATTTAAAGGGACAGTATACTATAAAATTGTTTTTCCTTTAATGTGTTTCCAATAACTTTTTTTTACCAGCTGCAGAGTATAAAATGTATGAGATTTGCTTTTTTAAGGCTTATTTGTGTATATGAATTAGCTGATTTTGTGTTTTGAAGCCACAACCTAATAAAATGGGTTGAGCTTGTAGGTATAATCAGATCTCATTACTTTATCACATTGTGTACATATACATGTTTCTTTATCTTATATCTGTAGGTATAATCAGATCTCATTACTGTATCACATTGTGTGCATATACATGTGTCTGTATCTTATATCTGTAGGTATAATCAGATCTCATTACTTTATCACATTGTGTACATATACATGCTTGTTTATCTTATATCTGTAGGTATAATCAGATCTCATTACTGTATCACACTGTGTACATATACATGTGTCTTTATATTATATCTGTAGGTATAATCAGATCTCATTACTGTATCACACTGTGTACATATACATGTGTCTTTATCTTATATCTGCAGGTATAATCAGATCTCATTACTGTATCACATTGTGTACATATACATGTGTCTGTATCTTATATCTGTAGGTATAATCAGATCTCATTACTGTATCACACTGTGTACATATACATGTGTCTGTATCTTATATCTGTAGATATAATCAGATCTCATTACTGTATCACATTGTGTACATATACATGTGTCTGTATCTTATATCTGTAGGTATAATCAGATCTCATTACTTTATCACATTGTGTACATATACATGTGTCTGTATCTTATATCTGTAGGTATAATCAGATCTCATTACTGTATCACATTGTGTACATATACATGTCTGTATCTTATATCTGTAGGTATAATCAGATCTCATTACTGTATCACATTGTGTACATATACATGTGTCTTTATCTTATATCTATAGGTATAATCAGATCTCATTACTGTATCACATTGTGTACATATACATGTGTCTTTATCTTATATCTGTAGGTATAATCAGATCTCATTACTGTATCACACTGTGTACATATACATGTGTCTTTATCTTATATCTGTAGGTATAATCAGATCTCATTACTGTATCACACTGTGTACATATACATGTGTCTGTATCTTATATCTATAGGTATAATCAGATCTCATTACTGTATCACATTGTGTACATATACATGCGTCTGTATCTTATACCTGTAGGTATAATCAGATCTCATTACTGTATCACATTGTGTACATATACATGTGTCTGTATCTTATATCTGTAGGTATAATCAGATCTCATTACTGTATCACATTGTGTACATATACATGTGTCTGTATCTTATATCTGTAGGTATAATCAGATCTCATTACTGTATCACATTGTGTACATATACATGTGTCTTTATCTTATATCTGTAGGTATAATCAGATGTCATTACTGTATCACATTGTGTACATATACATGTGTCTTTATCTTATATCTGTAGGTATAATCAGATCTCATTACTGTATCACATTGTGTACATATACATGTGTATGTATCTTATATCTGTAGGTATAATCAGATCTCATTACTTTATCACATTGTGTACATATACATGTCTTTATCTTATATCTGTAGGTATAATCAGATCTTATTACTGTATCACATTGTGTACATATACATGTGTCTTTATCTTATATCTGTAGGTATAATCAGATCTCATTACTTTATCACATTGTGTACATATACATGTGTCTTTATCTTATATCTGTAGGTAGAATCAGATCTCATTGCTGTATCACATTGTGTACATATACATGTGTCTGTATCTTATATCTGTAGGTATAATCAGATCTCATTACTGTATCACATTGTGTACATATACATGTGTCTTTATCTTATATCTGTAGGTATAATCAGATCTCATTACTTTATCACATTGTGTACATATACATGTGTCTTTATCTTATATCTGTAGGTATAATCAGATCTCATTACTGTATCACATTGTGTACATATACATGTGTCTTTATCTTATATCTGTAGGTATAATCAGATCTCATTACTGTATCACATTGTGTACATATACATGTGTCTTTATCTTATATATGTAGGTATAATCAGATCTCATTACCTTATCACATTGTGTACATATACATGTGTCTTTATCTTATATATGTAGGTATAATCAGATCTCATTACTTTATCACACTGTGTACATATACATGTGTCTTTATCTTATATCTGTAGGTATAATCAGATCTCATTACTGTATCACACTGTGTACATATACATGTGTCTTTATCTTATATCTGTAGGTATAATCAGATCTCATTACTTTATCACATTGTGTACATATGCATGTGTCTGTATCTTATATCTGCAGGTATAATCAGATCTCATTACTGTATCACATCGTGTACATATACATGTGTCTGTATCTTATATCTGTAGGTATAATCAGATCTCATTACTGTATCACACTGTGTACATATACATGTGTCTTTATCTTATATCTGTAGGTAGAATCAGATCTCATTGCTGTATCACATTGTGTACATATACATGTGATTATCTTATATCTGTAGGTATAATCAGATCTCATTACTGTATCACATTGTGTACATATACATGTGTCTGTATCTTATATCTGTAGGTATAATCAGATCTCATTACTGTATCACATTGTGTACATATACATGTGTCTGTATCTTATATCTGTAGGTATAATCAGATCTCATTACTGTATCACATTGTGTACATATACATGTGTATGTATCTTATATCTGTAGGTATAATCAGATCTCATTACTGTATCACACTGTGTACATATACATGTGTCTTTATCTTATATCTGTAGGTATAATCAGATCTCATTACTTTATCACATTGTGTACATATACATGTGTCTGTATCTTATATCTGTAGGTATAATCAGATATCATTACTGTATCACACTGTGTACATATACCTGCTTCTTTATCTTATATCTGTAGGTATAATCAGATCTCATTACTGTATCACATTGTGTACATATACATGTGTCTTTATCTTATATCTGTAGGTATAATCAGATCTCATTACTGTATCACATTGTGTACATATACATGTGTCTTTATCTAATCTGTCCATAAACAAATCACCAATACTTGGAGAGAACAATGGAAAATTAAAATTGTATTACCTTATCTCTCCTATACCCCAGTGGGAGTGTAATTTCTTCTACTGGCTGTGTTAAAGGGACACTGTACCCAGTTTTTTTTTTCTTTTGTAATTCAGAAAGAGCATGCAATTTTAAGCAACTTTCTAATTTACTCCTATTATCAATTTTTCTTCGTTCTCTTGCTATCATTATTTGAAAAAGAAGGCATCTAAGCTTTTTTTTGGTTTCAGTACTCTGGACAGCACTTTTTTATTGGTGGATGAATTTATCCACCAATCAGCAAGGACAACCCAGGTTGTTCACCAAAAATGGGCCGGCATCTAAACTTACATTCTTGCATTTCAAATAAAGATACCAAGAGAATGAAGAAAATTTGATAATAGGAGTAAATTAGAAAGTTGCTTAAAATTTCATACTCAATCTGAATCACGAAAGAACATTTTTGGGTACAGTGTCCCTTTAATACAGTTTGGCCTCGCGGCCAAAAACTTTCAGGATGGGTGGGGAAACCACAGGCTAAATAAACTAATTCAAATGCCAATATAAGGGTAATGCAAATACAATTTAATACACTCCAGCAGGTAAAGTGGATCACTGGAAACAAATTAAAGGGGAGAACATTTTTGAGTAAACTGTCCCTTTAACTCTTTCACAGATGGATTAAAAAAAAAAGGTACACATATACTTTTTTTCATGGCAAAGATTAAATATATTGGCATTTAATTAGTTAAGGTTTACTATCACTTTAAATATTGTCTTCAGAATAATCATTGACTATTGCAAAGAATTGTACACTCACAATGAACACACACATAACACTGACATTAATGGTTAAGTAAAAATAACTGCATTAAAACATATTAGGCAGTCATCATTATTACGTAAATAATTAGATGCTACATTTTACTTTTGTCTTTGACATATAGTTTTGCTTCTGTAAAGGTTTGTGAAATTTCCCTTGAAAAGCCTGAAATATCTATCGGCTAGATTACGAGTCTTGCGTTAGCCTTAAAAAGCAGCGTTGAGAGGTCCCAACGCTGCTTTTTAATGCCCGCTGGTATTACGAGTCTTGAAATGACAGGCTCACAGCTCACTTTTTTGGTCAGACTCAAAAATACTGCAAATCCACTTACGTAAATTGCGTATCCTATATTTTCAATGGGACTTGCATAACGCCGGTATTACGAGTCTTCCAAAAAGTGAGCGGTACAGCCTCTCCTGTCAAGACTGGTACCGCATTTAAAAGTCAGTAGTTAAGAGTTTTATGGGCTAACGCCGAAGCATAAAACTCTTAACTAAAGTGTTAAAAAGTACACCAACACCCATAAACTACCTATTAACCCCTAAACCGAGGCCCCCCCACATCGCAAACACAAAAAAAAGTAACCCCTAATCAGCCGAACCGGATATTGCCGCCACTATAATAAATATATTAACCCCTAAACCGCCGCACTCCTGCATCGCAAACACTAGTTAAATATTATTAACCCCTAATCTGCCTGCCCTAACATCGCCGACACCTACCTACATTTATTAACCCCTAATCTGCCGCCGCCAACGTTGCCGCCACTATAATAAAGTTCTTAACCCCTAAACCTAAGTCTAACCCTAACCCCCCCTAATTTAAATATAATTTAAATAAATCTAAATAAAATAACTACAATTAACTAACACCGAGATTACGAGTTTTGGCATTAGCCTTAAAAAGCAGCGTTGAGAGGTCCCAACGCTGCTTTTTAACGCCCGCTGGTATTACGAGTCAGGCAGGAAAGGGTCTACTGCTCACTTTTCTTCCGCGACTCGAGGCTACCGCAAATCCCCTTACGTCAATTGCGTATCCTATCTTTTTGGGATTTGCCTAATGCTGGTATTACGAGTCTTGGAATAAGTGAGCGGTAGACCCTGGCAAGACTCCTACAGCATTTAAAAGTCAGTAGTTAAGAGTTTTATGGGCTAACACCGTAACACAAAACTCTTAACAAAAGTGATAAAAAGTACACTAACACCCATAAACTACCTATTAACCCCTAAACCGAGCCCCCCCCCCACATCGGAAACACTATAATAAATATTTTAACCCCTAATCTGCTGATCGGACATCGCCGCCACTTTAATAAATATATTAACCCCTAAACCGCTGCACAGCCGCCTCGCAAACACTAGTTAAATATTATTAACCCCTAATCTGCCGTCCCTAACATCGCCGACACCTACTTACATTGATTAACCCCTAATCTGCTACCCCCAACGTCACCGCTACTATATTAAAGGTATTAATTCCTAAATCTAAGTCTAAACCTAACCCCCCCTAACTTAAATATAATTTAAAATAAACTAAATAAATTTAACATAATTAAATAAATTAATCCTATTTAAAACTAAATACTTACCTGTAAAATAAACCCTAAGCTACCTACAATATAACTAATAGTTACATTGTAGCTAGGTTAGGATTTATATTTATTTTACAGGCAACTTTGTATTTATTTTAACTAGGTACAATAGTTAGTAAATAGTTATTAACTATTTAATAACTACCTAGCTAAAATAAGTACAAAATTACCAGTAAATTAAATCCTAACCTAAGTTACAATTACACCCAACACTACACTATCATTAAATAAATTACCTAAACTACCTACAATTAAATACAATTAAATTAAATAAACTAAATTACGGAAAAAAAACACTAAATTACAGAAAATAATAAAGAATTACAAGAATTTTAAACTAATTACACCTAATCTAATCACCCTAATAAAATAAAAAATCCCCCCAAAATAATAAAATTCCCTACCCTATACTAAATTACAAATAGCCCTTAAAAGGGCTTTTTGCGGGGCCTTGCCACAAAGTAATCAGCTCTTTCACCTGTAAAAAAAAATACAATACCCCCCCAACATTAAAACCCACCACCCACACACCCAACCCTACTCTAAAACCCACCCAATCCCCCCTTAAAAAAACCTAACACTAGCCCCCTGAAGATCTCCCTACCTTGAGCCGTCTTCACCCAGCCGGGCACAAATGGTCCTCCAGAGGGGCAGAAGTTTTCATCCGATCCGGGCAGAAGAGGTCCCCCAAGCGGAAGAAGTCTTCATCCACGCGGCATCTTCTATCTTCATCCATCTGGAGCGGATGAAGCCCCCTCATCTTGAATTTGCAGCTCTAGAGGGCATATCCCCCAAATAATATAAAAAAATTGGAATATGTTCAAAGAGAGTAACTAAAATGGTACAGGGTATAAAAAAATAAAATTATGTTTGTGCAGGAAATGCGGAACCTAATATTTTGAATAAATTAGTAATCTCTCCTTAAGTGTTTTGTCAACCTATGCATTTATATATAAATATTATCCTTAAACACTTACGGCTAGATTTAGAGTTTTGTCGGTAACGACCCGAAAAGCTAACGCCGGCTTTTTTCTGGCCGCACCATAAAAATAACTCTGGTATTGAGAGTCCACATAAAGGCTGCGTTAGGCTCCAAAAAAGGAGCGTAGAGCATATTTAACGCAGCTTCAACTCTCGATACCAGAGTTGCTTACGCAAGCGGCCAGCCTCAAAAACGTGCTCGTGCACGATTCCCCCATAGGAAACAATGGGGCTGTTTGAGCTGAAAAAAAACCTAACACCTGCAAAAAAGCCGCGTTCAGCTCCTAACGCAGCACCATTGTTTCCTATGGGGAAACACTTCCTACGTCTGCACCTAACACTCTAACATGTACCCCGAGTCTAAACACCCCTAACCTTACACTTATTAACCCCTAATCTGCCGCCCCCGCTATCGCTGACCCCTGCATATTATTATTAACCCCAAATCTGCCGCTTCGTAAACCGCCGCTACTTACATTATCGCTATGTACCCCTAATACCGCCGACCCCTATATTATATTTATTAACCCCTAATCTGCCCCCCACAACGTCGCCTCCACCTGCCTACACTTATTAACCCCTAATCTGCCGAGCGGACCGCACCGCTATTATTATAAAGTTATTAACCCCTAATCCGCCTCACTAACCCTATAATAAATAGTATTAACCCCTAATCTGCCCTCCCTAACATCGCCGACACCTAACTTCAATTATTAACCCCTAATCTGCCGACTTGAGCTCACCGCTATTCTAATAAATGTATTAACCCCTAAAGCTAAGTCTAACCCTAACACTAACACCCCCCTAAGTTAAATATAATTTTAATCTAACGAAATTAATTAACTCTTATTAAATAAATTATTCCTATTTAAAGCTAAATACTTACCTGTAAAATAAATCCTAATATAGCTACAATATAAATTATAATTATATTATAGCTATTTTAGGATTAATATTTATTTTACAGGTAACTTTGTATTTATTTTAACCAGGTACAATAGCTATTAAATAGTTAAGAACTATTTAATGGCTAAAATAGTTAAAATAATTACAAATTTACCTGTAAAATAAATCCTAACCTAAGTTACAATTAAACCTAACACTACACTATCAATAAATTAATTAAATAAAATACCTACAATTACCTACAATTAAACCTAACACTACACTATCAATAAATTAATTAAATACAATACCTACAAATAACTACAATGAAATAAACTAACTAAAGTACAAAAAATAAAAAAGAACTAAGTTACAAAAAATAAAAAAATATTTACAAACATAAGAAAAATATTACAACAATTTTAAACTAATTACACCTACTCTAAGCCCCCTAATAAAATAACAAAGCCCCCCAAAATAAAAAAAATGCCCTACCCTATTCTAGATTACTAAAGTTCAAAGCTCTTTTACCTTACCAGCCCTGAACAGGGCCCTTTGCGGGGCATGCCCCAAGAAGTTCAGCTCTTTTGCCTGTAAAAAAAAACATACAATACCGCCCCCCCAACATTACAACCCACCACCCACATACCCCTAATCTAACCCAAACCCCCCTTAAATAAACCTAACACTAAGCCCCTGAAGATCTCCCTACCTTGTCTTCACCTCACCGGGTTCAGCGATCGGTCCAGAAGAGGGTCCGAAGTCTTGATCCAAGCGGAGCAAGAAGAGGTCCTCCATCCGGTAGAAGTCTTCATCCAAGCGGGGCAGAAGAGGTCTTCCATCCGATTGAAGTCTTCATCCAAGCGGGATCTTCTATCGTCATCCATCCAGAGCGGAGCGGCAGGATCCTGAAGACCTCCGACGCGGAACATCCATCCTGGCCGACGACTGAACGACGAATGACGGTTCCTTTAAATGACGTCATCCAATCAGCCAATCGGATTGAACTTGATTCTGATTGGCTGATTCCATCAGCCAATCAGAATATTCCTACCTTAATTCCGATTGGCTGATAGAATCCTATCAGCCAATCGGAATTCGAGGGACGCCATCTTGGATGACGTCATTTAAAGGAACCGTCATTCGTCGTTCAGTCGTCGGCCAGGATGGATGTTCCGCGTCGGAGGTCTTCAGGATCCTGCCGCTCCGCTCCGGATGGATGACGATAGAAGATCCCACTTGGATGAAGACTTCAATCGGATGGAAGACCTCTTCTGCCCCGCTTGGATGAAGACTTCAATCGGATGGAAGACCTCTTCTGCCCCGCTTGGATGAAGACTTCTACCGGATGGAGGACCTCTTCTTGCTCCGCTTGGATCAAGACTTCGGACCCTCTTCTGGACCGATCGCTGAACCCAGTGAGGTGAAGACAAGGTAGGGAGATCTTCAGGGGCTTAGTGTTAGGTTTATTTAAGGGGGGTTTGGGTTAGATTAGGGGTATGTGGGTGGTGGGTTGTAATGTTGGGGGGGTATTGTATGTTTTTTTTTACAGGCAAAAGAGCTGAACTTCTTGGGGCATGCCCCGCAAAGGGCCCTGTTCAGGGCTGGTAAGGAGATTTTGGGGGGCTTTGTTATTTTATTAGGGGGCTTAGAGTAGGTGTAATTAGTTTAAAATTGTTGTAATATTTTTCTTATGTTTGTAAATATTTTTTTATTTTTTGTAACTTAGTTCTTTTTTATTTTTTGTACTTTAGTTAGTTTATTTCATTGTAGTTATTTGTAGGTATTGTATTTAATTAATTTATTGATAGTGTAGTGTTAGGTTTAATTGTATGTAATTGTAGGTATTTTATTTAATTAATTTATTGATAGTGTAGTGTTAGGTTTAATTGTAACTTAGGTTAGGATTTATTTTACAGGTAAATTTGTAATTATTTTTACTATTTTAGCTATTAAATAGTTCTTAACTATTTAATAGCTATTGTACCTGGTTAAAATAAATACAAAGTTACCTGTAAAATAAATATTAATCCTAAAATAGCTATAATATAATTATAATTTATATTGTAGCTATATTAGGATTTATTTTACAGGTAAGTATTTAGCTTTAAATAGGAATAATTTATTTAATAAGAGTTAATTAATTTCGTTAGATTAAAATTATATTTAATTTAGGGGGGTGTTAGTGTTAGGGTTAGACTTAGCTTTAGGGGTTAATACATTTATTAGAATAGCGTTGAGCTCCAGTCGGCAGATTAGGGGTTAATAATTGAAGTTAGGTGTCGGCGATGTTAGGGAGGGCAGACTAGGGGTTAATACTATTTATTATAGGGTTAGTGAGGCGGATTAGGGGTTAATAACTTTATAATAATACCGGTGCGGTCCGCTCGGCAGATTAGGGGTTAATAAGTGTAGGCAGGTGGAGGCGACGTTGAGGGGGGCAGATTAGGGGTTAATAAATATAATATAGGGGTCGGCGGTGTTAGGGGCAGCAGATTAGGGGTACATAGCTATAATTTAATCGAGTGGCGGCGATGTGGGGGGGCCTCGGTTTAGGGGTACATAGGTAGTTTATGGGTGTTAGTGTACTTTAGAGTACAGTAGTTAAGAGCTTTATGAACCGGCGTTAGCCCAGAAAGCTCTTAACTACTGACTTTTTTCTGCGGCTGGAGTTTTGTCGTTAGAATTCTAACGCTCACTTCAGACACGACTCTAAATACCGGAGTTATAAAAATCCCATTGAAAAGATAGGATACGCAATTGACGTAAGGGGATCTGCGGTATGGAAAAGTCGCGGCTGAAAAGTGAGCGTTAGACCCTTTTTTGAGTGACTCCAAATACCGGAGGTAGCCTAAAACCAGCGTTAGGAGCCTCTAACGCTGGTTTTCACGGCTACCGCCAAACTCCAAATCTAGGCCTTAGGGAGCAGTGCGTAAGCATCAAAATACAATATTTACAAACAAGAACAAACCTCACTGGTCAGTGAGTTTGTCCAAAAAATATGCTTCTATGCACTGATACTGAAGTAGTATTTGGTACAATATGGTGTATGAAACAATATCCTAAAAAATAACTTTTATTTTAAATAACGTAAAATGACAGCAACTGGATAGTGTGGATATGCTGCCCACAAAAAATTAAAAACACTTATCCTGTATGTATATGGTGTTCGGCATATGCTGATTTCAAATAAGGGTACTCAAAACATGTAACAATGATCCAGTTTAATATATGGTCCAGTAGTACTATGATAAATGTATGCAGCCTTATTCAATAGCTTATATCATAAGTACAAGATCATTTATCAACGTTTTAAACCATATTTTGAATTATTGACCATTATTTTGCTTGAATCCAGCTATTTAATTAAAGTGGCAAGTGCTTAGCTCCGTGGTATATATTTGTCTGTACAAAATTATAGCTTATACTAATAAAGGTAGAACAGGCAGAAATATATATGGAGGTTGGTATTTGCTGAAAATACTATATCAGGGATCAACTCCTGAGATATTATTATCTAGGTTACCAATATATATTTATCCATATAACATCTGATTCAAATTATATGCTTGCTGTATAACTGCTTACTTTATAAGTATTTCAAGTTACTGAGTTAATATACCTTTAAATATCTAACAAAGCAGTATCAAGCATATACTCGAGTTTACGTTTTATATTGGTAGATCTAGTGTGATATTCAACAGTGTTATGTCTGTAGCTCCTAGCTGAGTTTGTTCTAATATATTGCTAAAAGATATATTACTGAAACTGTAATGTCTTGAATACAAATATATGTTTGACCAAGCACCAGTAGGCTGAAAATATATGCCTATTAATATAATGCTTGATTTATAAATGTATAAAATTCAGTAGTATTGGCAATATACTAAGGCTATAATTATTCTGTTCATTTGATCTAAATATAGTATACCTCTGTTAGATTAGCTTTGCACTTCATTGATGTTAATATACTAAGTAGAAACAATGAATGAAAGAGGTTTAAACTTGTATCCTGCAAGTAAATTGCAGTAAAAAAATGGATAGTTTATTTGTTTAGATTTTTATTCAGCAATTCGTTGCGTTCTATATTGCTAGTCTGATATCGCCTTAAATTACTATCGAGCTGCTACATAGGCAAAATACCCAAAAAGACTATCCCAGCTGCCGGGATCATCAGCTGTGTGTCAGTGAAAGAATGTGCTGGGATTGAGTGTTCTTTGTACGCCTGCTTCAGCCTTTGCTATCATAACTAGCTCACAAATAATAGAAAACGTATTGTCAAGTATTATTATTCTTAATACGATCTTAGTTATTTGAATGCCGCTGCATACGTGCATGCAAGCTACTAGCTTGTACTGTTAAATTATCCTGAATCGTGAGCCACAGCTATAGCACTAGCCCTGCTTCAATGTGCTTGTATTTAGGAGTACTATAAACTGTCAAGTTATATTTTTAACTACTGCCGAACTTAAACTAAATATTATTTTAACAACAGGAGAGGCAAATTAAAAGAGAACCCCTGACGCTGCGTTTCACTAACGCTTCCTCTGGGTTTATATTTATTTTACAGGCAAGTTTGTATTTATTTTAACTAGGTAGAATAGTTACTAAATAGTTATTAACTATTTAATAACTACCTAGTTAAAATAAGTACAAATTTACCTGTAAAATAAATCCTAACCTAAATTACAATTACACCTAACACTACACTATCATTAAATTAATTACCTAAACTAACTACAATTAACTACAATAAAATTAAATAAACTAAATTACGAAAAACAACAAACTTGCCTGTAAAATAAATATAAACCCTAAAATAGATACAATGTAACTATTAGTTAAATTGTAGCTATCTTATGGTTTATTTGATAGGTAAGTATTTCGTTTTAAATAGGATTAATGTATTTAATTGTAGATTTTTATTTTATTTAGATTTATTTAAATTATATTTAAGTTGGGGGGGTTAGAATTAGGTTTAAACTTAGGTTTAGGGGTTAATGAATTTAATATAGTAGCGGATACAATGGGGGAGGCAGATTAGGGGTTAATAAGTGTAGTTAGGTTGCAGCGACGTTGGGGGGCAGATTAGGGGTTAATAACTATAATGTAGGGTTCGGCGATGTTGGGGGCGGCAGATTAGGGGATCATAAGTATAATGTAGGTGGAGGCGGTGTCCGGAGCGGCAGAATAGGGGTTAATAACATAATGCAGGTGGCGACAATGTCGGGGGCAGAAGATTAGAGGTTAATACGTGTTAGATTAGGGGTGTTTAGACTCGGGGTTCATGTTAGGGTGTTAGGTGTAGACATAAATTTTATTTCCCCATAGGAAACAATGGGGCTGCGTTAGAAGCTGAACGCTGCTTTTTTGCAGGTGTTAGGTTTTTTCCATCTGAATCTGCCCTATTGTTTCCTATTGGTAAATCATGCACAAGCACGTTTAGCCATCTTACCACTGACTTAAGCAACGCTGGTATTGAGGTGAGATGTGGATCTAAATTTTGCTCTACGCTCACCTTTTTGCGGCTAACGCCGGGTTTAAAAAAACCTGTAATACCAGCGTTGTCTTAAGGGAGCGGTGAAAAAAAAGGCTCATTAGCACCGCACCCCTGTTACCGCAAAACTCGTAATCTCGATGTATGTTTCTAATTATGTATTTATTTTTTGTCCAGATGTGAAGATTGTGGGAATTGCAGACAATGACAAGCTAGCCATACTAAGAGGATGTCCTGGACTTCCGGGACAATCAGGACAGAAGGGAGAACGTGGATCAGTGGGAGAGAAGGGTGAGTGTGGCCCCTATGCCAGAAAAATGTTATATTCCAATCTTTCAAAAAAAATATGTAGACAATTTTTGTTGTAACAAAATTCATATTAAAGGGACACTGTAACCAAAATTTTTCTTTCATGATTCAGATTGAGCATGAAATTTTAAGCAACTTTCTAATTTACTCCTATTATCAAATTTTCTTCATTCTCTTGGTATCTTTATTTGAAATGCAAGAATGTAAGTTTAGATGCCGGCCCATTTTTGGTGAACCTGGGTTGTCCTTGCTGATTGGTGGATAAATTCATCCACCAATAAAAAAGTGCTGTCCAGAGTACTAAAACCAAAAAAAAGCTTGGATGCCTCCTTTTTCAAATAATGATAGTAAGAGAATGAAGAAAAATTGAAAATAGGAGTAAATTAGAAAGTTGCTTAAAATTGCATGCTCTTTCTGAATTACAAAAGAAAAAATGTGGGTTCAGTGTCCCTTTAAATATTTGGGAATGTTTGTATATAAATCATTTAATAAGATTTTCTAAAGCATTAGAAAATATCACACAGTTTGTAGAAGCTCAGCATGGGGAAAACAAGTTAACTGATATAAGAAAAATACATTGAAATAAATATAGATGCATGTTTCCTTCTGTATAAGAAGAGTCCACGGATTAATTCCTTACTGTTGGGAAATACTGAACCTGGCCACCAGGAGGGAAACATATACCAAAGCTCTAGAGGACACTGAATGAAAATGGGAGGGACAAAAAGAGAGGTGGACCCTAATCTGAGGGTACCACAGCCTGCAAAACCTTTCTCCCGAAGACTGCTTCAGCTGAAGCAAAAACATCAAACTTGTAAAATTTAGAAAAAGTATGTAAGGAGGACCAGGTCGAAGAGACCTTCTGACCCTTATGCTTCCCAGAATAGGCAACAAACAAGGAAGAAGTTTGTCTAAAATCCTTAATAGCCTGAAGATAGAACTTCAAGGCGCGAAACACGCCCAAATTATGAAGCAAACGTTCCTTTGAAGAAGAAGATTTGTGACACAAGGAAGGAACCACAATCTCTTGATTGATGTTGCGGTCTGACACAACCTTAGGAAGAAACTCTTAGTACGTAGGACAGTTGTATCAGAATGGAACACCAGATAAGGAGGCTCACATTGCAAAGCAGCAATCTCAGAAACTCTACGCACAGTAGCAATAGCCAGTAGAAAAAGAACCTTCCAGGACAACAACTTAATGTCAATTTCATGCATAGAGGCTCATTTATCAAGCTCCGAATGGAGCTTGAGGGCCCCCGTTTCTGGCGAGCCTGCAGGCTTGCCAGAAACAGCAGTTATGAAGCAGCGGTCTAAAGACCGCTGCTCCATAACCCTGTCTGCCTACTCTGAGCAGGCGGACAGACATCACCACAATTCAACCCGATCGAGTACTATCGAGTTGACACCCCCTGCTAGTGGTCGATTGGCCGCAAATTTGCAGGGGGCGGCGTTGCACCAGCAGCTCACAAGAGCTGCTGGTGCAATGTTGAATACGGAGAGTGTATTGCTCTCCGCATTCAGCGAGGTCTGTCAGACCTGATCCGCACTGTTGGATCAGGTCCGACAGACCTTTAATAAATAGGCCTCATGGGCTCAAACGGAGCCCTTTGCAAAATCTTAAGAACAAGATTCAAACTCCGAGGAGGAGCCTTAGATCTGAACACAGGTCTGATTCTAATCAGAGCCTTAACAAAGGACTGCACGCTTGTGCAGTAAAACAGACAGGGCCTAAATCTGTACCCTCAGGGAACTGGCAGAAAGACCTTTCTCTAGTCCATCCTGGAGAAACGATAGGATCCTGGCAACCTTAAAGGACCAGTCAACACTGTATTTGCATAATCAACAAATGCATGATAAGAAGACAATGCAATAGCACTTAGTCTGAACTTCAAATGAGTAGTAGACTTTTGTTAAATAAATTGCAAAGTTATGTCTATTTCTACTCCCCCTGTATCATGTGACAGCCATCAGCCAATCACAAATGCACATACGTATATGCTGTAAATTCTTGCACATGCTCAGTAGGAGTTGGTGACTCAAAAAGTGTAAATATACATTTTGTTAATGGAAGTAAATTGGAAAGTTGTTTAAAATTGCATGCTGTATCTGAATCATGAAGTTTAATTTTAACTTAAGTGTCCCTTTAACTTTATGCCAGGGGAATCCACGCTCTTCAAACCAGAATAAATAGGTTCTCCACACCTTATGATAGATGCGACAAGTAACTGGCTTACGAGCTTGAATGAGAGTATCAATAACTCTCTCAGAAAAACCTCTCTTGGCTAGGACTAAGCGTTCAATCTCCACGCAGTCAGCCTCAGAGAATCTAGATTTTGATGAACAAAAGGACCTTGTTCCAGCAGATCCCTGCGACAAGGTAACTTCCATGGAGGAGAAGATGACATACTCAACAGATCCGAAACCACGTCCTTCGCGGCCATGATGGAGCAATCAGTATCACTGATGCCTGCTCCTGCTTGATGTAGGCCACTACACGAGGAAGGAGTGGTAACGGAGGGAAAAGGTAAATTAGATTGAACCTCTAAGGCACTGCTAATGCATCTATTAGCTCCACCTGAGGATCCCTGGACCTTGACCCATATCTGGGTAGCTTGGCATTGAGACGGGACGCCATGAGATCTATCTCCGGCGTCCCCCACCTGTAGCATATCTCTGCAAGCACTTTGGGTTGGAGAGACTATTCACCCGGAGGAAAAGATTGTCTGCTGAGAAAATCCGCTTCCCGGTTGTCCACACCCAGAATGTGGATAGCTGTAAGCGAACAGCTGTGGGCCTCTGCCCACTCCAGAATCCAAGATACTTCCCTCATTGCTAGGTAGCTTCTCATCCCCCACTGATGGTTGATGTAAGCCACCAAGGTTATATTGTCTGATTGGAATCTGATAAACCAGGATGAACCCAGAAGAGGCCAAGCATTCAGAGCATTGAAGATTGCCCGAAGTTCCAGAATGTTGATTGGGAAGGAGCGCTCCTCCTGAGACCACAGGCCCTGTGCCTTCTTGGCACCCCATACAGCTCCCCAGCCTGATAGACTCGCGTCCATAGTCACAATCTCCCAGGATGGTCTTAGAAAGGATGTCTCTGAGGACAGATGATCTGAATAGAGCCACCAAGAGAGCGATTCTCTTATTCTCTTAACCGGTTGTCCAGAGAAATCTGTTGAGACAGATCCGAATGATTGCCGTTCCACTGCCTCAGCATGCACAGTTGTAATGGTCTGAGATGGAACCTCTCAAAGGGAATGATGTCCATGCTGGATACCATGAGACCAATTACCTCCACATACTGAGCCACAGATGGCCTTAAGGAGGTCATGCCGAAGCTAGCTTGCATCGCCACTGGTCTGTTAGGAATATCCTCATGGATATGGAGTCTATTATAGTACCCAGGAATTCTACCCTGGTGCTTGGGATAAGAGAACTCTTAGTTTATCTTCCATCCTTGAGATAGAAGAAGAGAGAGAAGAGATCCTGAATGGCCCTCCGTGCAATATCCCTAAGTCTCCCTTATGGGATAATATGTATATTTGTAGGTATTCCTATTTATGCAGTTTCCAATGGGGAATGAGAACTGATACCTCTTAGGAATAACAAATGTGTATAGTGGTTAGAGAGGCGAGTTTAGAGTCACAAGTATTTAAGGTAGTATATACTTGGACAAATTTAACTCCCTTCAATGAATGAGGAATTACTTATAAGTCTTTAGCTATCTAGATTTAACCCTATGTGAAATCCTAAAACTTAGTCAATAGTTTTTTGGATAACCTTTGAGCAAGTAGCGATGGATGATGCTTTAGTTAAGAAGAGCATTTAGGGTTAATGAATGTTTCAGAGATAGCAGAGTAATAAACCCAGGGTAGTTGTTAGTATAGGTTGTTAGACTTCTTTATGAAATAAGCAGAGGTGATGGCATATACGTAGCTAATTAGCAAAACAACAGGTGATAACTTATTAGAGGCAGTTCATATATAATCATTCACATATGAGTTATATTTACAGTTGATATAAAGTTATTTAGTGGATGTTTAGTTATCCCAATACTTGCGTTTTCCCCAAGATTGATGATAAGGTTCGCCTTGTTGCGCTGGGTTATTCACTCCTGCACGAGTGGTTTGGTTGCGGTCACAAGCTGAGAGTACAAACCATGCAGGGAGCTTGTTCCGGTATCCGGATCCACACGCTGAGAGATTGGTGACGTCAGCGTGCTGTGAGACACACTGTTAGACTTGGCTGACAGGAACTGGGGAGAGGAGGAAAATACAAAGATTAGCTTCAAAAGGATTTGTGGAATGGTTGCGGTATGTTTTCCCTTTTGGGCTCTGTTTTTAGGTTTGTTTGATCCTGGTAGTTTTTAGTATATTTTTAGTTAGACTTAGGAGTTGGTTTAGATTTTAGCTAAATCGTTCACCACACATTTGCAATTATCAAGCAATTGGCAAAGTGCTTGAGTCCCTCCTTAAATAGGAGTTCCGGTGTGAGACTGAGTATATCTTAAAGGGACATCATTTACCACATATGATCTTTTAAAGGGAATGGTAATATGACAGATCCCTCCCTTCAGGATGCCCTCCATCTTCCCCCAGCACTTGGTTTTGTAGGATATTTGGTATGGAATTCAGAAAGTAATTGTGGAGCATGGAGATTAGCATGATGTACCCAAGAATCTTTTTCAGGTCCATACCCTTTCCAGTGTACCAGATATTCCACTCTTCTCCAACGTATACGGGAATCAAGGATCTTTTCTATTTCGTATTCCGATTGATCAGGTTCCGCTATGATAGAGGGGTTGGTAACTGGAAGTTGACTGTTGTTGTTTCCACGGAATGGTTTTAACAGGGATACATGAAAGGATGGATGTATCTTTAGTGTTGTTGGAAGTTTGAGAGTGACTGCGTTAGGATTGATGATCTTTATGATAGTGTAAGGGCCAATAAATTGATTTGCAAGCTTCTTACAGGGTTCAGCCTGATGAAACGACTATTTGTTGAGAAACGCGTTGCTGTACGCTTGTTTTTATCTGTTTGTACTCAATAAATGTATCCTTGAGTACATCACACCTGCCTGTTTTCTATTACTATTGCCGCTGGAGCAATTTGGTTACGTTCCTGATCCCCTTTGGAGGTCCGCTGTGTCGAGTTCCCTTCGACTCCATTGGTTCCCCTGCTGGGTCTACTCTGACGCTGCTTGCTGAGTGACGTTTGCCTAGCGTACCGAGCTTACGCCTGTCTGACGGGCGACTTTTGGTTCCGTCCTGCTTGTCTGGGTACACGTTTGTACCGCCGCTCTTGTGAGTAACACTCTGTGTGGGGGGTCCGCTGCTAATGTGTATCCCTTTGTTGCCTAAAACGATACTTGTCCCATGAGGCGCCTCTTCCATCTGTCATCCACAGGTTCCCGTTACAGGGTACTGTGAGTCTAAGATTTTTTGTGGAAAGTAGAACACGATCTCCAACTTTATATGTTGGAGGATTACATTTTTTAATGTCGTAATATTTCTTTTGTGTGGATTTGGCTGCTTCGAGATGTCTTTTCAATAGAGTAAGAGAGGCTCTTAAGTTTTGGGTGTAATCAGAAACGGTAGGGTTAACGGATACAAAGTCCCTACCAGGTACAGACTTAGGATGGTATCCATAGGTGGCATGGAATGGAGAAGTTTTGGTAGAGGCGTTCATTGAGTTATTATACGCAAATTCTGCTAATGGTAGCCAATCTGCCCAATCATCTTGAAGATGGGAAACATAGCAGCGAAGATATTGTTCCAGAGTCTGATTTGTACGTTCAGTCAATCCGTTGGATTGGGGATGGAATGATGTAGAGAGTCTTGATGAGATTTGAAGAATTCAACATAATTCCCTCCAGAATCTGGAGGTGAATTGTGTTCCCCGATCTGAGACAATGGAGGTAGGTAATCCATGTAGCTTCACAATGTGAGACATAAAGATTTTGGCTGTAGTGATGGCAGTTGGTAATGATTTCAATGGGATAAAATGCGCTAGTTTAGTCAGATGATCAATTACCACTAGAATGGTGGTAAATTGATTGAAGGTGGTAACTCCACTATGAAGTCCATAGCTATCATAGACCACGGAACCTCGGGAATGGGTAATGAACCTATAAGACCAAACGGTCTATGATGATCTTTCTTATTTCGAGGGCATATTTCACATCTTGTTACAAAATCTACTACATCTTGATTTAGTTGTGGCCACCAGAAAGTTCTCTTGATGAGTTCCTGTGTTTTCGTAATTCCGGGGTGTCCAGAGAGAGGAGAATTGTGGTAATGTCGCATGAGTTCAAGACGTAGGGATGAGGGTATATAGGTTTTGTTGTTGTGAGTGCTTAATCCTGTCCTTTCATCTTTTTCACAAATTGAAGGAATGTCCATGTCTGATTGTAAAGCATTTACTATCTCTGTGAGTAGAGAAGTAGCAGAAGCGATGATTTTTTGAGGAGCTATGATGTATTTGTCCTCTGGTTCTTCAGTGATTGGTTCCAAGGATCTGGAGAGGGCGTCTGCCTTCACGTTCTTAGAACCAGGTCGATAGGTGATTAAGAATTCGAACCTGTCAAGAAATAAAGCCCACCGTACCTGTCTAGACGAAAGTGTTTTGTTATTCCTCAGATATTGAAGATTCTTATGATCGGTGAAGATGTAGAATGGTTTGGAGGTGCCCTCGAGTAAATGCCTCCAATGTTCCAGAGCACATTTAATTGCTAACAATTCTTTATCTCCTACTGAGTAGTTTTGTTCAGCATTTGACAGTGATCTAGAGTAATATGCAATCGGATGTAGGGTAGGATTAGTCAAACTTTGTTGTGAGAGAACAGCCCCAATTCCGGTATTGGATGCATCAACCTCTACTGTATATTGGTAATCAGGATGGGGAAGTTGTAAGATTGGAGCAGATGAGAATTTAGTTTTCAACAGTTGAAAAGAATCTTGAGCATCATTGTCCCATAGAAATCTTTGTTTGCCTGTCAATCTGGTTAACGGTTTGACAATTGTGGAGAAATTTCTTATAAAACGTCTGTAAAAGTTGGCAAATCCCAGGAATCGTTGCAATGATTTGACAGAAGTGGGTTTAGCCCAATTGAGTATAGCGGATACCTTTTCAGGATCCATTGTTATTCCCGTAGGTGAAATTATGTATCCCAAGAATTTAATAGTCTTTACGTGGAAGCAACACTTCTCCATCTTGGCGTAGAGTTGATGTTCACGCAGTCTAGCTAACACCCATCTTACATGTTTAATATGTTCTGTCATATTACGAGAGTATATTAGAATGTCGTCTAAGTAAATCACCACGCACACATCCATTAGGTCTTTAAAGATATCATTTATAAAATACTGGAATGTGGCGGGGGCATTCGTGAGACCGAACGGCATGACATTGTACTGGAATAAAGGCCTAAAGGCCGTTTTCCATTCATCCCCACTCTTCATCCTGATAAGGTTGTACGCACCTTTTAGATCTAATTTGGTGAAAATTGTTGCTTCGTTCAACCTTTCTAGAAGCTCAGGGATGAGAGGAAGGGGGTATCTGTTTTTAACGGTTATGGAATTAAGAGCTCTGTAATCGATAATCGGTCGCCTTGTACCGTCTTTGTTAGTGACAAAAAATATACCTGCTGCGGCAGGAGATGTACTAGGTGAAATAAAGCCTTTACGCAGATTGTCATCTAGATATTCCCTCAGGAATTGTAATTCTTTCTGAGATAAGGGGAATATTCTTCCAAACGGTATGACTGCACCTGGTTTTGTGTCTATAGGGCAGTCATATGGTCGGTGTGGAGGAAGATTTTCTGCTTCTTTTAGGTTGAATACGTCTGAGAATTCAGCGTATTCTTGGGGTAGAGCAGAAATAGCGCTACTAATCTGTATATAAGGAAAACAAGTTGACAAACAATATGGAGAATCAAATTTTATCTTATTGACTGACCAATCGATTGTGGGGTTATGCTTAGTTAACCATGGATAACCCAGAATGATGGGATGTATGGAACCAGGAATAATGTCGTATGTGATATATTCTTTGTGACCATTATTTGTTGTAGTGAGTAGAGGGATGGTGTGGTGTGTAATGGGACCCTTTAAATAATTGGACCCATCAATAACCTTAACATAGACTGGTATTTCTTTTAACACACAGGGTATTTTATTTACATTAACGATATTCTGATCTATGAACATTCCGAAAGCTCCGGAGTCAATCATAGCCTCGCTCTGGTAGAGGTGTTGATCCCACTGCAAAGACATAGATATGGTCAAATGAGTATTTATTTTGGTAGAGATATTATTTATACTGTAAAAGGTCTTACCCTTCTTTTGACGAAGCAGAAGAGGGCATGTTGACACACCATGATCCTTATTTGCACAGTACATGCATAGGTTGGATAAGCGGCGTCTTGTCTTTTCTTCTTGAGTTAATGGTCCTTTTATGGTTCCGATTTCCATAGGTACCGCTGGTGTACTGGTTTTGTCATAATGTACTGGATAATGTTTCTTTGTATAAGTTTCGGGGTGTTGTTTTTCTATCTTTCTTTCTCTGTAGCGACGGTCCATTGAGATACAAACTTTTATTAGTGCGTCCAGGGTTTCGGGCAGTTCTATTCGAGAGAGTTCGTCTTTGAGATGTTCAGATAAACCCAGTCTAAATTGATTCTTCAGGCTGATTATATTCCATTGCGAGTCTGTAGCCCAGAGTTGGAATTCGGCTATATAATCCTCCACCGCCCTTTTTCCTTGTCTTAGAGATCTCAAATTTTGTTCAGCGGTGTTTTGTTTGTTGGTATCCTCATATAGGCTAGACATTGCAGTGAAGAAATTTTCCAAAGATTCAAGTATAGGATCCCCAGACTCAAAGAATCTATTGGCCCAAGCTCTGGGTTCCCCACTCAGGTATAAGATAGTTGTACAGACTTTAATGCGCTCTGTACTGTACGTTTTGGGTTTCATAGCAAATAACAGCATACAGGAATTCTTAAATTCACGATACTTTGACCGAACGCCTGAGAAGGGGTGTGGAGGGTTAATTTGTGGTTCAGGAGAATCAGTCGTTTTCTGTGTGAAATAATCATTCATTAAGCATTTAAGAGTATTATTTTCAGTTTTGAGTTCATTTAAACCTTGTGCAAGTAATTCAACCTTTTGATTAAGGGTGCCAATTTCATTGGCCATTTGTGCAGGATCCATTTTTATTTGTTTTTGTAGGCTTGATAATACTGCAATATCCCTAAGTCTCCCTTATGGGATAATATGTATATTTGTAGGTATTCCTATTTATGCAGTTTCCAATGGGGAATGAGAACTGATACCTCTTAGGAATAACAAATGTGTATAGTGGTTAGAGAGGCGCGTTTAGAGTCACAAGTATTTAAGGTAGTATATACTTGGACAAATTTAACTCCCTTCAATGAATGAGGAATTACTTATAAGTCTTTAGCTATCTAGATTTAACCCTATGTGAAATCCTAAAACTTAGTCAATAGTTTTTTGGATAACCTTTGAGCAAGTAGTGATGGATGATGCTTTAGTTAAGAAGAGCATTTAGGGTTAATGGATGTTTCCGAGATAGCAGAGTAATAAACCCAGGGTAGTTGTTAGTATAGGTTGTTAGACTTCTTTATGAAATAAGCAGAGGTGATGGCATATATGTAGCTAATTAGCAAAACAACAGGTGGTAACTTATTAGAGGCAGTTCATATATAATCATTCACATATGAGTTATATTTACAGTTGATATAAAGTTATTTAGTGGATGTTTAGTTATCCCAATACTTGCGTTTTCCCCAAGATTGATGATAAAGTTCGCCTTGTTGCGCTGGGTTATTCACTCCTGCACGAGTGGTTTGGTTGCGGTCACAAGCTGAGAGTACAAACCATGCAGGGAGCTTGTTCCGGTATCCGGATCCACACGCTGAGAGATTGGTGACGTCAGCGTGCTGTGAGACACACTGTTAGACTTGGCTGACAGGAACTGGGGAGAGGAGGAAAATACAAAGATTAGCTTCAAAAGGGTTTGTGGAATGGTTGCGGTATGTTTTCCCTTTTGGGCTCTGTTTTTAAGTTTGTTTGATCCTGGTAGTTTTTAGTATATTTTTAGTTAGACTTAGGAGTTGGTTTAGATTTTAGCTAAATCGTTCACCACACATTTGCAATTATCAAGCAATTGGCAAAGTGCTTGAGTCCCTCCTTAAATAGGAGTTCCGGTGTGAGACTGAGTATATCTTAAAGGGACATCATTTACCACATATGATCTTTTAAAGGGAATGGTAATATGACACTCCGCCAGACGAAAAGATGGAGCTTGTACAAGAATATCGTCCAAGTAGGGGGCTACTGCTATACCCCGGGTTCTTGCAGCAGCTAGAAGAGCCTCTAGAACCTTTGTAAAAATCCTTGGAGCAGTAGTTAGACCAATTAGAAGTGCAATGAACTGGAAGTGCTGGTCCAGGAATGCAAACCCTAGGAACTGGAAGTGATCCTTGTGGACTGGAACATGAAGGTAAGCATCCTTTCAGGTCTACAGTGGTCATGAACTGTACTTCCTGAACTAGGGGAAGAATAGACCTTATTGTCTCCCTCTTAAACGCGGGGACATTTAGAAATTTATTTAGGCACTTTAGGTCCAGAATCGGGTGGAAAGTTCCCTCTTTCTTTGGAACCACGAACAGGTTTGAATAGTATCCCAAACCTCTTTCTGCAATAGGAACCGGAACAATGACCCCTAAGGAGGACAGATCCCGCACGCACCCCAGAAAGGCTTCCCTCTTTTCAGGCTTGGAAGACAGGCTTGAGAGGAGAAATCTGCCCTTGGGTGGATGAGATTTGAAACCTATCTTATATCCCTGAGCTATGACCTCCAGAACCCATGGGCCCTGCACGTCCCTGAACCAAGCATCTGAAAACAGCGACAGTCTGCCCCCTACACGATCCAGGGCCGGATTGGGGGCCGCCCCTTCATGCTGATTTGGTCTCGGCGGGCTTCTTTCTCTGCTTGGATTTAATCCGGGATTAAGCCGGCTTCCAAGTACTCTTGGCCTGTTCGGGAAGAAATGTTGTCATTGGGATTTCTCAGAACAAAAGGAACGAAAATTAGAACTCTGTCCCTTAGACTTGTTCTTTTTATCCTGCATTAGATAAAAGAATGATCAATTCTCAATGCTTTAATTCTTTCCTGGATAATGTCGAGGAAACCCTTCACCTCGATCAATTCCGATAAGGAGTCGCACCAGTAAGCCACAGCTCCAGCAACCGAGGCAACAGCCGCTGCTGGTTGAAACAAATATCCTGTGTATTGAAACATTTTTCTTAGAAAAGTTTCCATCTTCTGATCCATCGGCTCTCTGAACGACGAGCTATCCTCAAGAGGAATAGTAGTACGTTTGGTCAGCGTGGAGATAGCACCATTCACCTTAGGGACAGAACCCCACAACTCCAATTGAGAGTCTGGGACCAGGAATAATTTCTTAAAGGTAGACAAAGGAGAAAAGGATGAACCAATTCCATTCCACTCGTTTTTAATAATGTTCACCATTTTTACAGGAACAGGAAAAGTTAATGACACTACCCTGTCCTTGTAAACTCTGTCCAATTTAGGAATCAAAGGTTCATCAGGCAGCTTGGCCTCTGGAACCTCTAATGTAGACAGGAACTCCATTAGAAGAAAACATAAGTGCTCAATCTTAAATCTAAAGGCTGGTTCCTTCGCAGCAGGAGGCTTAGAGGCAGCAGACTCTGACCCAGAAAGTTCACCCTCTGAAGCCTCAGAGTGTGACTCACCCTTGGATACTTGAAAAACAGATACATCCAATAAACTACTTCATGACCCCTGGGCAAGAGAGCTATGTTTAACCTTTCGCTTGTGCTTGGCAGGGCAAGGTAAAGCACTGAGGGCCTCAGACACCACATTTTTTAACTGCGCAGTAAAATCTGATGGTAAAAGGCTCCCTCCAGATGGAGGATCAGGCGTGCTATGGGAAGCTGCATGTGTTGAGGGAGATGACTGATGGGTATGCACCTCATGGGACAGCGAGTCCTCAGAGGTGGACGGCTCAGTGGTACTAAAAGGGTTAACCTTCTTAGACATAATAACATTGTTAAGGCATGTGGAACATAGTTGAGAGGGCAGGAATACCATGGCCTCCTCACAACATAAAGTATTACTATTTGAAATAGCGGTAGTACCCTTAAGAATATCAGAATCCTTCATAGCTTAAGTTAATTCTCACAAAAACGGTACCTTTATACTCCCAATGGCTGGGGCACTCACCACCTCCTGGACATAGACAATACAGAGAAAGAGCGTCTTCTCTGACAGCCAGCTTGGTCATGAAAGAGGAAATGAAAGTGAGACCACACCCAGTCAGGTGGTGCACAAGGGAGAACCGCCCCTGCTATGAGAAAAAGCACACCAAGCTACAAGCTGCGTAGTGTTCACAGTGAAAGTAAAAACCTGTGTGTCCCAGCCACATAACAAACAGACTATGTGCCCAGTAAAATCTCACACATAAAGCAGCATAAATCAAAGCAACACATTTGATTAATCCCCAATGTTCAATAATCACCCTTAGGAGATATTAACCAATGATTCTATTAAGATAAAAGGAGCCACACTGTGACCCTGTCTTCTAGCATTTTCAACATATGTAAAATTGAAATGATCTTACCAGAATCCATGCTGTGGAGAAAAGACACAGCCTCTCAAGTGTGTCGGTCTTGTAGTATCTCTCCTGACATGGACTTTAGTGAAGAAAAAAAGCAGACAGTGAAACTCATCAACACTGAATGCTTAAGGAGCTGTTAGCAGGCAGTCTGGATGGGTTCATAGAAAGACTCTCCCTGCATCTCCAGCCAAAATCTTCTGACACTTCTCTACCATCCTTCTGTGACGAAATGCAAAGAATGACTGGGGGATGGGAGAAGTGGGAGAGGTATTTAAGCCTTTGGCTGGGGGGTCTTTGCCTCCTCCTGATTCCCAACAGTAAGGAATGACACTGTGGACTCTCCTTATATTAAGATGGAAAACTATAAATACTTATTGTAATACTAATGACATTTTTTTGTGTGTAAGACATTTGTAGATAAACCAATAATTTAATATATGACCTGTTATTCATTTTCAGGTGAAAGGGGACTTGATGGGATCCAAGGGATTGCCGGACCCCAAGGGCAAAAAGGTTTGTGTCAAACTCACAATCCAGCAAACATTTAATTTGTACATTCAAGACTTGCTAGATCTGATACATATAGTGTAACTGTAAATTACAACAGGAAGTAAATAGTTAAATAATATATCCAATCCCAGATGTAAATTTCAGTCATATTTTGGTGAACTTTTGATCAGTTATGTGAAATATCTATTTCCTGTATGTATGTTATGTTTAGTAACTCTGACCCCTATTTAAGTCCATTGTAACTCCCTTGTAAAGTACCTTACATGGCTTTTTAAAATGTTTTCAAATCTAAAGCCATATTAGAAAACCCTGCATTTGTAGCCTCACACCGTCTATACTTTGAATAAACAATTGTAATCTATACTCCTACATTGTCACAGACCGAGAGGTGTGCCCACTGTCCCTACCAGAGCTTCTCCCGTTAGAGATAATCTCCTGGTCTCCATTGACTTTATCGACTTCACTCAACCCCACACATGCCTATCCCCACGCACAGCACACAGACATCTGCCCCCGTCCTGTCATAGCTCTGCCTTTGACACACCTACAAGCCCCACACACACCTCCCTGTACAAGAAAGAAAGAACATTTTGGGAGGAATGGTAATTCCATTTCTTCAGAAAAACAATGTTCCAAATTTTCACATGATTTTTGTACCTTTTTAAAAAAAAAAAATTTTGGCCTGTTTTAAATGGCATTTATTTTTTAATAATGTTAACGTTTTTGCATATGTGTTCAGTTCATGAATAAAAAATATTTTTTAACCACAAAGTGCTGAGCCATTTTCACCCCTATGATAGAGTTGTTAGTTTCTTAATATTCGTTGCACTTACACAAAATGTAAACGTTTTTTTTTCTGTGCGGTACCTACACAAATCATATCTTGTTTTTTCAGTAGAAAATATTTTTAGATTGCAGAAATAACATTATT
Source organism: Bombina bombina (assembly GCF_027579735.1). Taxonomy (NCBI): domain Eukaryota; kingdom Metazoa; phylum Chordata; class Amphibia; order Anura; family Bombinatoridae; genus Bombina; species Bombina bombina. The sequence goes on along the minus strand of NC_069510.1, from coordinate 35,839,822 downwards.
TGACAGTGGAAGGCCCCTTGCATAAAAGAGTGAGCTGGGCTGGATGTGTAGTTGCAAGTTTGTTGTAAGTGTGTGTGGGGGGGGGTTTACTAGCCTGTTATAAGGTTCAGCAGTCAGATTCCAGCCCTCTTTTACCTGCATGTCAAGAAAGCTGCTTTTTTTTAATACCCTCTTTACCCTTTGGAGATTATATGTTTACGGCTCACTTGAGGGCCCGTGTTTGGCTCGCCAGAAACACCAGTTATGAAGCAGCGGTCTAAGGACCACTGCTCCATAACTCTGTCCGCCTGCTCTGATGAGGCGGACAGGAATCGCCGGAATTCAACCCGATCGAGTAGTTGTTTGGCACCCCCCGATCGGCCGCGAGTCAGCAGGGGGCGGCGTTGCACCAGCAGCTCACAAGAGCTGCTGGTGCAATGCTGAATACGGAGAGCGTATTGCTCTCCGCATTCAGCGATGTCTGTCGGACCTGATCCGCACTGTCGGATCAGGTCCGACAGACATTTCATAAATAGGCCTCTTAGTTTTGTTGGCGGGAGTAGGTTTAGTTGAACTAGCTCCTTATTAAGCCTGTCTTTAATTCTCCTCTCAGTTGTTTCTTGATTTATGAAAGCACAAAAAGTAAGCTGCGCTTCTCAACATTAATACAAAAAATCAGCAATATGCAAAAAAGAATAGCAATAAATAAAAGGACAGAACATTGAAACTCAGTACACAAAACGCTATTTAGTAATATCGCATAATATTGTCCAAAAGCGGAAATCTCCAAAACTAGTCTAGTGCCACAAAAAGGAGATATGAACTGATATAGCATACAACCTTACAGCACCGATAAAATGGTAGTAATTGTGTGTATTCACTTCTAAAGCGGGATATGTAGTGGATGCTGCTCTGAAATGGATGGGAGGACTGTGATCCAATTCCCAAAGAGGCTGAAGAAACGGAAACAAAAGAAGACAGAGCGCAAACCACTCTAAGGGTAAAACTGTTTTTAATGTAAAGTGCTTATGCGCAAATAAAAACACATGTACAGTGTATAAGATAAAACAAGCATTGATATAGTCACCGTAGGCGAGTGAGAGTATGTAAGAAATCACCCAATCCTTTTAACGATCCTAAGTGCTTCTGGACCGCCACAGGAGCTGAAAGGTTAGGGGCTGCTCAAACTAATCCGGCGTCTGGAGACGACTCAGCTTCTCTACGCGTTTCGTCGGGAATCGACCCAACTTTTCAAGAGATAATGTGCTGTTTAGTCCTTTGCTCCTTTTAAAGCGAGCTGGCTTGAATGTCTCACAATACGTTGCTGTATCTGATTGGTTAACCACGTAATGCCCCACAATTGGTTGCTTCTTGTTAGTGACGTGATGAGCATTGCGATACAGTTTCTGGTGTACATCAAGTATCTAACTGGCACGTAAATGACAAAGATAAATAGTACAATTGAAGTAACAATATACAAACAGCATTGAAAACATAAAGGCACATAACCGGTATTGCTGCGGTATAGCACTTCTATAACAGCTAAAAGGCAAAAAAAAGATGGTAAATTACAGCCATAAAATGTACAAAATAATGTGTTCATAGAAGTGCTTAACCGCTATCTTGTCAGCGTGACACATATATGTACATTTGTCAATCGATACTCAATCAAAAAATTACAAGAGAATATTATCCTAATCCTATGGCAAACAGCAGTCACGTAAACGGTTTGTGAACATCCAAACATGGCAAGACAATTCTTTGTTAGCCATATTAGCAGGTGATACTAAAAAATGTAATATTCAAAAAAATATAATATTCCAAAAAAATTCATAAAAATGATACAACATATTGCTATTATAAATGATAATACAATGAAACTCAAAAAGAATAAGATATGAGATATTTGTAATAGACCCTGATAGAAGAGATGGAAAAAATTAAAATAAAATAAAATCAAAGAAAAGGGCTATGTGTAGGCGATATTTCTCAAAAGAGAACATATCTATGTATCACATGAAAGTACCACATTGGCTATGAAGATAGCCAGTATCTGAGAAGGTTATAAACTGACTATATCAGGAAAGATGAACAAAGTGGAACGAAACTAAAATAAAAAATAATAATAATAAATAGGAAACTCTACATAAAAGCCTGAAGATCTAAATCGATATTCAGGCCTTTTTGACTAATAGTATTGAGAGTTTGTAATTCATGAATCCAAAAATGTTTTGTGTTCTCGCAAACTTCTTAACCTATTCTTGGAGCTGTTTGGTGGAATCCAATCAATGACCATAATTTGAGGGTTAGCATCGTGATGGTATTTATAGTGATCTGAGACACTGTGGGTATCTATTTTGTTTTTAATGTTACAGCAATGTTCATTGAATCTGGTTCTTATTAACCTCTTTGTACGCCCTATATAGAAACAATTGCAGCTACAGATTAGGAGGTACACCACAAACATAGATTTACATGAAAACTTATATATAGTCTTATATATAGTCAGTTCATAACCTTCTCAGATACTGGCCAATGTGGTACTTTCATGTGATACATAGATATGTTCTCTTTTGAGAAATATCGCCTACACATAGCCCTTTTCTTTAATTTTTTCCCTCTCTTCTATTAGGGTCTATTACAAATATCTCATATTTTTTTTCTTTTTGAAGTTTCATTGTATTATCATTTATAATAGCAATATGTTGTATCATTTTTATGAATTTTTTTGAATATTATATTTTTTTGAATATTACATTTTTTAGTATCATCTGCTAATATGGCTAACAAAGAATTTTCTTGCCAGGTTTGGATGTTCACAAACCTTTTATGTGCCTGCTGTTTGCTATAGGATTAGAATAATATTCTCTTGTAATTTTTTGATTGAGTATCGATTGACAAATGTACATATATGTGTCACGCTGACAAGATAGCGGTTAAGCACTTCTATGAACACATTATTATGTACATTTTATGTCTGTAATTTACCATCTATTTTTTGCCTTTTAGCTGTAATAGAAGTGCTATACCGCAGCAATACCGGTTATGTGCCTTTATGTTTTCAATGCTGTTTGTATATTGCTACTTTAATTGTACTATTTATCTTAGTCATTTACGTGCCAGTTAGATACTTGATGTACACCAGAAACTGTATTGCAATGCTCATCACATCACTAACAAGAAGCAACCAATTGTGGGGCATTACGTGGTTAACCAATCAGATACAGCAACGTATTGTGAGACATTCAAGCTGGCTCGCTTTAAAAGGAGCAAAGGACTAAACAACACATTATCTCTTGAAAAAGTCGGGTCGGATCCCGACGAAACGCGTAGAGAAGCTGAGTCATCTCCACATTACCTCTCCAGACGCCGGGTTGGTTTGAGCAGCCCCTAACCTTTCAGCTCCTGTGGTGGTCCGGAAGCGCTTAGGATCGCTAAAAGGATTGGGTGATTTCTTACATACTCTCACTCGCCTACGAAGTTCACTGTATTCATGCTCGTTTTATCTTATACACTGTACCTGTGTTTTTATTTGCGCATAAGCACTTTACATTAAAAAAACAGTTTTACCCTTAGAGTGGTTTGCGCTCTGTCTTCTTTTGTTTCCGTTTGTTGCTTTATGCCTTGCTTAACTGGGGTGTCTCCCTCCTAGATACAGCAGTTGGTCTTGGCCCTGTGTGCGATAAAGTGACAGACTGAGTGATGGTCAGTTTGAATTGGAAGGGTGATCCCCAAAAGGTGCAAGCTTAGGGGTTCCCTTCCCAGCGGGTAGGCAGGCTGAAGAGTTCATAAAAGTGCATGACCATTATATGACTGGAACAAACCTGCTCCATTGCAGATGCAGAGACGTGAATAACTATAGTAGGGTTTTTATATTTAGGAACTTAGTTGCCGTCATAAGATTTACAGCTAAATAAAGATGTATTAGTCACATGTATGCCTAATAAAGGTAATCAAGTTACTTGTACTAATTAACACGTGTCCTTGTTTTTATTAAAGATTAAAGTGTTAAAGAGATAGAAAGGTCACAATTAAAATCCACATGGGTGAATTTCAGTTTTAAACAGAAGCATTAAGCTAGTAAACGTTATTATTGTTTTTAAGTGGCATACGCACATATGCTGAGATGGCTGTGCATCAGTATTTGAACACGAGACCTTCTAAGAGAGTCAGTGTTGGTTTTAATGACACAAATTAAGTCTTCACAGACCCAATACACAACACTGCCAGCTCTCTGAACTTGAATACTGGTGCACCGACCCTCACAGCATATGTGCATATGCCACTGAAAAACAATAATAGCATTTACTAGAAGCAATTTTACTAATGGAATTATATTGCAAAAATGCTTCTATTTAAAACTGAAATGCATCTATGCACATTTTAATTTTGACCTTGCTATCCCTTTAAAGGGCTATGAAACCAAAAGTTTTCTTTTGTGATACAGACGGAATAAACCAGTTTAAAAACAGTTTCCAATTTACTTAAGTTATCAAATTTGCCTCGTTCCCATGATATTCTGTGTTGAAGAGATACCTAGGTAGGCATCTGGAGCACTAAATGACAGGAAATAGTGCTGCTATCTGCAAATGGGCAACATACTTGCAAAACTGCTGCCATATAGTGATCCAGAAATGGACTGGCTCTTAAGCATATATATGTATGTGTTTATAATATGTATTTAAGCATATACATATATATTCCAAGTGATAACACAGTCCCCATAGCCAGCAATGTAAAGGCACTTTTTAGTGCCTTTTGTTTTCTAACAGACCACACCCGCTCACTTTAACCCCTTATAAATGCTTTGTGCAGTTAAATTATAAAAAAAAATCATAACATTGTACAAAACTCTTTATTTTGGGGACAATTGGGGGACATTTTTTAAATTAACTAGAGGTCTGACCTCTGGTTAATTTTCGGAGAACTAATTGCTACCACGAGCGCACAGTAACTTTAACCAGCCACTTGTAATGGCTGGTTATTTATCATGTGCCAGTAAACAGGTGAATTTCCCCGTTTATGGCACACAATAAATTAGCGCTGCACTTGTAATCTAGTCCTAAGTAGTGATGTCGCGAACCTAAAAATTTTAACTTCCGCTACTGTTCGCGAACCGGCATTGACTTCAATAGGCAGGCGAACTTTAAAACCCACAAGGACTCTTTCTGGCCACAATAGTGATGGAAAAGTTGTTTCAAGGGGACTAACACCTGGACTGTGGCATGCCGGAGGGGGATCCATGGCAAAACTCCCACGGAAAATTACATAGTTGATGCAGAGTCTGGTTTTAACCCATAAAGGGCCTAAATCACCTAACATTCCTAAATTGTTTGGAATAATGTGCTTTAAAACATCAGGTATGATGTTGTATCGATCAGGTAGTGTAAGGGTTACGCCCGCTTCACAGTGACAGACCAAACTCCCCGTGTAACGCACCGCAAACAGTCCATTTGCACAACCACGAGTGGGGTAGGTGAGTTTTTACTCACAAAAGTATGAATGAGTAGTTTAACCCCTGCTTCTCCAGTCCCTTCTTAATTAACCAAATTTGACAGTAGAAGTAAACTGGAAATATTTTCAAAATTGCATACTCTATCTGAATCCTAACTATATTTAACCACATACGCTAAGAACACTATAAATGGCCTATTTATCAAAGGTCTGTCAGACCTGATTCAACAGTGCGGATCAGGTCCGTCAGACCTCGCTGAATGCGGAGAGCAATACGCTCTGCGTATTCACCATTGCACCAGCAGCTCGGTGCAACGCCGCCCCTTGCAGATTTGCGGCCAATCGGACGCCAGCAGGGGGTTGTCAATCAACCCGATCGCACTCGATTGGGTTGAATTGTGGCAATCTCTGTCCGCCTGCTCAGAGCAGGCGGACAGGTTATGGAGCAGTGGTCTTTAGATCGTTGCTCCATAACTTGCGTTTCTGGCGAGTCTGAAGACTCGCCAGAAACACGGGCCCTTAAGCTCCATTTGGAGCTTGATAAATGGGCCTCTATAGCTAAAGAAAAGCTATAGAGATTTCTAAGACACTTTTATTTATTTTTTGTGGGTCAGGTGAAGCTGGCGTCCAAGGAATTCAAGGACCTAAGGGTAAGTTGTTATGAAAGCAGTTTAAATGTCAAACGGATACAGCTGTATCAGTGGTGCATTTCCTACTTCTGTAGATACTTCTTGCTTATGCTCATTGGCTGACAAATGCTTCCTGCTCATGCTCATGCTTAAATGCTACTCATGCCAATCGGCTAGATTACGAGTTGTGCATTATGAGTGAAAAAGCAGCGTTATGGCTCTTTTTCTCTACCGCTGGTATTACGAGTCCTGTAGGTACAGCTGTACCGCACACCTTTTTCAATGGGACTTCCATAGCGCCGGTATTACGAGTTTTGCCTGGGAGGCCATAAAGTGAGCAGTACAGCCTATACCATCAAGATTTGTTCCGCCATCTAAAGTCAGTAGTTATGGGTTTTGCGCTACAAAGCTGTAGCATAAAACTCATAAGTAAAGTGTTACAAAGTACACTGACACCCATAAACTACCTATTAACCCCTAAACCGAGGCCCTCCCGAATCGCAAACACTATAATAAAAATATTAAGCCCTAATCTGCCGCTCCGGACATCGCCACCACTATAATAAATTTATTAACCCCTAAACCGCTGCACTCCCGCATCGCAAACACTAGTTAAATATTATTAACCCCTAATCTGCCACCCCCAACGTCACCGCCGCCACTACACTAAAGTTAATAACCCCTAAACCTAACCCACCTAACCCTAACACCCCTAACTTTAATATAATTAAAATAAATCTAAATAAAAATTACTATCATTAACTAAATAATTCCTATTTAAAACTAAATACCTGTAAAATAAACCCTAAGATAGCTACAATATAACTAAAAGTTACATTGCAGCTATCTTATGTTTTATTTTTATTTCACAGCTTACACAAAATAAAAAAGAAATGATCAAATATTTAAACTAATTACACCTAATCTAATAGCCCTATTAAAATAAAAAGTAAAAAAACAAAATAAAAAAAACCCTAAACTAAACTGCTAATAGCCCTTAAAAGGGCCTTTGCCCCAAAGAAATCAGCTCTTTTACCTGTAAAAAAAACAAAAAACAACCCCCCCAACAGTAAAACCCACCACCCACACAACCAAACCCCCCAAATAAAAAGCCTATCTAAAAAACCTAAGCTCCCCATTGCCCTGAAAGGGGCATTTAGATGGGCATTGCCCTTAAAAGGGCATTTAGCTCTTTTTCCTTGCCCAAAGCCCTAATCTAAAAATAAAAACCACCCAATAAACCCTTAAAAAAACCTAACACTAACCCCCGAAAATCCACTTACAATTTTTGAAGACCGGATTGGTTGTGTAGGTGGTGGGTTTTAATGTTGGGGGGGTTGTTTGTATTTTTTTTTACGGATAAAAGAGCTGATTTCTTTGGGGCAATGCCCTGCAAAAGGTCCTTTTAAGGGCTATTGGCAGTTTAGTTTAGGGTTTTTTTATTTTGTTTTTTTTTATTTTGATAGGGCTATAAGATTAGGTGTAATTAGTTTAAATATTTGATCATTTCTTTTTTATTTTGTGTAATTTAGTGTTTATTGTTTTTTGTAATTTAGTTAATTGTATTTAATTAATGTAATTTATTTAATTGTAGTGTAATGTTAGGTTTTATTTTACAGGTAAATTTGTATTTATTTTAACTAGGTAGCTAGTAAATAGTTAATAACTATTTACTAAGTAGTCTACCTAGTTAAAATAAATACAAACTTAGCTGTGAAATAAAAATAAAACCTAAGCTAGCTACAATGTAACTATATGTAAGTATTTAGTTTTAAATAGGAATTAGTTAGGTAATAATAGTAAGTTTTATTTAGATTTATTTGAATTATATTAAAGTTAGGGGTGTTAGGGTTAGACTTAGGGTTAGGTTTAGGGGTTAATATGTTTATTTAGTGTTAGGGATGTGGGAGGCCAGAGGTTTAGGGGTTATTAACTTTAGTATAGTGGCGGCGGCAACGTTGAGGGCGGCAGATTAGGGGTTAATAAGTGTAATGTAGGTGTCGGCGATGTCGGGGTCGGCAGATTAGGGGTGTTTAGACTCGGGGTTTATGTTAGGGTGTTAGGTGTAAACATAACTTTTCTTTCCCCATAGGAATCAATGGGGCTGTGTTACGGAGCTTTACGCTCCTTTATTGCAGGTGTTAGGCTTTTTTTTAGCCGGCTCTCCTCATTGATGTCTATGAGGAAATTGTGCACGAGCACGTAAAACCAGCTCAAAGTAGCGCTGGTATTTGTGTGCGGTATGGAGTTCAACACAACCATATTGCCTGCTAACGCCAGGTTTTTGCAAACCTGTAATAGCAGCGCTATTAAAGGTGAGCAGTGGAAACAACTTGCAAGTTAGTACCGAGCCGCTCATAACGCAAAACTCGTAATCTGGCCGAATGATAATTGTTTGGTTTTTTAAAGGGACAGTATACTGCAAAATGTATTTCTCCTTAAAATGTTTACAATGACTTGTTACAGCTGCAAAGTTTCCAAATGCATGGGAAATTGAACCTTTATTTATAATTTTGTATATGAAATAACTTACTGCTAATTGAAACCAGAACCCAATCAAATGGGTTGAGCTATTAGGGAAAGCTGACCTTGTTATTTTTTCTGTCTAATTATTTACACAAGTCTTCCTTATCTTATTGTGTACTGTTAACTTAGAGAGATCAATGAAAAATGAACAATGCAGCCAGCTATCAGCAAGCGCTATCCAGGGTTCTGAACCAAAAAAGTTCCTTTAAATTGCATGCTCTATCCGAATAATAAAAAAAAATGTGGGTTTAGTATCCCTTTAAGGCAGTTGAAGAGGTCAGGGCACAGTTCCAAAGTTTGTTAAGCAGTTAATGACTCCTGAGAAAGCAGATCTTAATAAAAGGGTCTGACATGTCGCTTAGTCCAAAAACATTGCAAGTGTCAGGTTAAGATAGCAGGCAAGGAACAAGTATCCATCTGAATAGCCAAGCACTGAATTTGAGTCTGAGATAACATTTTAACACTTCCCTTTCAAGCTCAGCACCGGGTAGAAGGCCAGGGTCACTTCCGGTTAGCCAGGTGATAAAAAGAGCTAAAACAGTACAAATATCAAATAAGGCAGAAAACCAGGAGAACAACAGGACATTCAGAGAGCCGTCTGCACTAAGCCAACATCACTTAGTGGGGCCCCTGGCTCTGACAATACTGGAACCCTCAGCAGCAGCAGGTGAAGTGACAAGTATGACATCATTTAAAGGGACAGTATACGCCAAGATTCAATTAACTGCATATAATACACATTACTATAAAGACTAATATACACAGATACTGATATACAAATCCAGTATAAAACCTTTTAAAAACTTACTTAGAAGCTCCGAGATTAGCCTGGGGCACCCATTGAAAGGGGCTGAGAGCAGACCCCCCCTCCCTCTGCATACGAAAAACAAAATTTATGCTTACCTGATACATTTATTTATTTCAGGATATGGTGAGTCCACAGCGTCATCATTTACTGTTGGGAATATCACTCCTGGCCAGCAGGAGGAGGCAAAGAGCACCACAGCCAAGCTGTTAAGTATCACTCCCCTTCCCACAAACCCCAGTCATTCGACCGAAGGTAAATGGAGAAAAAAGGAGTACCACAAGGTGTAGAGGTGCCTGAGGTTTAGTAAAAAATAACTGTCTTAATAAAGAGGGCGGGGCCGTGGGGTCACCATATCCGGAAATAAATAAATTTATCAGGTAAGCATAAATTTTGTTTTCTTTCTAAGATATGGTGAGTCCACGGCATCATCATTTACTGTTGGGAACCAATACCCAAGATAGAGGACACAGATGACTAGGGAGGGACAAGACAGGCAGACCTAAACAGAAGGCACCACCACTTGAAGAACCTTTCTCCCAAAAGAAGCCTCAGCCGAGGCAAAAGTATCAAATTTATAAAATTTTGAAAAAGTATGTAGAGAAGACCAAGTTGCAGCCTTGCAAATCTGTTCCACAGAAGCTTCATTTTTGAAAGCCCAAGAAGAGGAGACAGCCCTAGTGGAATGAGCTGTAATTCTCTCAGGAGGCTGCTGACCAGCAGTCTCATAAGTCAAACGAATAATACTTCTCAACCAGAGAGAAAGAGAAGTAGCAGTAGCTTTCTGACCTTTACGTGCCCCAGAGAAATAAACAAACAATGCAGAAGACTGGCGAAAAATCCTTAGTCGTCTGTAGATAGAATTTAAGAGCACGCACAACATCCAAGTTGTGTAACAAACGTTCCTTATGATAAGGAGGATTAGGACATAGAGAAGGAACAACAATTTCCTGTTTAATATTCCTATCTGAAACCACTTTAGGAAGAAAACCTAACTTAGTACGAAGAACCGCCTTATCAGCATGAAATATAAGGTAAGGCACATCACACTGCAAGGCCGAGAGTTCCGAGACCCTCCAAGCAGAAGAGATAGCAATAAGAAACAAAACCTTCCAAGATAAAAACTTAATATCTATGGAATGCAATGGCTCAAACGGAGCCTGCTGCAAAACTTTAAGAACAAGATTAAGACTCCAAGGAGGAGCAACAGACTTAAACACAGGCCTGATTCTGACCAAGGCCTGACAAAAAGATTGCACATCTGGCGCATCCGCCAGATGCCTATGCAGCAAAATAGATAATGCAGAAATCTGACCCTTCAGGGTACTGACTGACAAACCTTTCTCCAAACCTTACTGGAGAAAGGACAAAATCCTAGGAATCCTGATCCTACTCCAAGAGTAGCCCTTGGATTCACACCAATAAAGATATTTACGCCATATCTTATGGTAAGACTGTAAGAATTTACACTTAACAAAAAGGATATTATGTTAAAATTAAAAACCATTCACGTCTAAAAATTAATATATACATATATAACTAATCAGCCTTGTGCAAACGAAGTCTATATACAATCTTCTGTATATCTGTATGACCCTTCAAGAACAAATAACAATACTTCCTTCAAAATAAACAATCACACATTTATTAAAGAAAGATAAATAACAAGATTGCTTGTTATTGTTTACAAAGTTAAAACACAGAGAAACAATTTAACAGTGAAATAGTAAATAAAATATTACCCCGTTTGCTTCAACTGTGGGAGGCCGTAAGTTATGGAGTGTAACTTGATGTTTTCCCTTCCAGAGAGGCACTCTGTCTACTGTTATCTCTCATGCCTCTTAAATACCCTTTAAGATCGCTGACACTTTTGGCCATGTTCCAAATAAGGTGATCTGATCTATTGGAAGCTTTTGCAACTCTCATCAATCCTTTCTATACATATATGATCTCAGCCCTTAGCATGCTTAACTGACCACCTCAGCATTACATCATGCCTAATGTTAAAATAGTCAGAAGGACACACTAACCTCAGCAACAATAAGGACACAATTTTTATACTTATTAAAATCTTACAAGACGTTCTAGTAACAGGCTTGCGAGCCTGAATCATGGTCTCAATGAACGACTCAGAAAAGCCACGCCTAGACAGAACTAAGCGTTTAATCTCCAAGCAGTCAGCTTCAGAGAATTGAGATCTGGATGAAGGAAGGGACACTGAACCAGAAGGTCCTTCCTCGGAGACATCCTCCAAGGAGGGAGAGACGACTAGGCCTGCATACCAGATCCTGCGAGGCCATGCAGGGGCTATTAAAATCGCTGATGCTCTCTCCTGTTTGATACGAGCAATGACTCTTGGAAGGAGAGCAGGTATGCCAGCCTGAAGTCCCAAGGTACCACCAGAGCATCTATCAGAACGGCCTGTGGATCCCTTGACCTTGAACCGCACCTTGGAAGCTTTGTATTTTGCTGAGACGCCATCAGATCCAACTCCGGCACCCACCATTTGAGGATTAAGCTGGAGAACACCTCCGGATAGAGTTCCCACTCCCCGGGATGAAAAGTCTGTCTGCTCAGGAAATCCGCTTCCCACTTGTCTACTCCTGGAATGTGGATGGCAGATAGACAACAACTGTGAGCTTCAGCCCACTGAACAATCTGAGCCACCTCCTTCATGGCTAGAGAATGCCGAGTTCTTCCCTGATGGTTGATGTAAGCCACTGAGGTTATGTTTATTGACTGGAACCTGATAAACCGGGCTAAGGACAACTGAGGCCAAGCCATCAGAGCATTGTAAATCACTCTCAACTCCAAAATATTTATGGGGAGAGCAGACTCCCCCCGGGACCAAAGTCCCTGTGCCTTTAATGAGTCCCAGACTGCTCCCCAGCCTAGCAAGCTGGCATCTATGGTCACAATCACCCAGGAAGGTCTCCGAAAGCATTTTCCCTGAGACAGATGTTCCTGAGAAAGCCACCACGGGAGAGAGTCTCTTGTCAACTGATTTAAGACTATTTTCTGAGATAGATCTGCATGATCCCCGTTCCATTGACTGAGCATGCATAACTGCAGAGCTCTAAAATGAAATCGAGCAAAGGGAATGATATTCATGGAAGCAACCAATAGACCAATTACCTCCATACATTGAGCCACTGATGGCCGAACAGTAGACTGGAGAGAAAGGCAAGAGGAAAGAATTTTGGCTTTTCTGACCACTGTCAGAAATATTTTCATCGATAGGGAATCTATTATGGTCCCTAAGAAAACTACCCTTGTAGCTGGAACAAGGGAACTTATTTTCCAAATTCACCTTCCATCCGTGGGAACGTAGAAAAGACAACAAGATCTTCGTGTGAGATTTTGCTTGTTGAAAAGATGTGTCTGAACCAGTTCAGGTGTCTGAACCAGAATGTGATCCAGATAGGACGCCACTGCAATTCCTCAAGACCGAATCACTGCCAAGAGAGCCCCCAGACCTTTGAGAAAATTCTGGGAGCTGTGGCCAGGCCAAAAGCAAGAGCCACAAACTGAAAGTGATTGTCCAGAAAGGCAAATCTCAGAAATTTGTGATGGTCCCTGTGAATGGGAACATGAAGGTACACATCCTTCAGGTCTATGGTCATCATGAACAGACCCTCTTGTACTAAAGGAAGAATGGAATGGATAGTCTCCATTTTGAAGGACGGTACTCTGAGAAACTTGTTTAGACACTTCAGATCTAGAATAGGTCAGAAAGTTCCCTCTTTTTTGGGAACCACAAACAGATTGGAAAAGAAATCTAGACCCCGTTCCTCTACTGGGACTGGAACTATCAATCCCATGGAGGAAAGATTTTGTACACATTTTAAGAATGCCACTCTTCTTATCTGGTCTACAGATAATCTTGAGAGATGGAATTTGCCCCTGGGAGGAAAGGTCTTGAATTCCAATTTGTAAACCTGAGATACTATGTCCACAGCCCAGGGATCTGGGACATCTCATATCCATGCTTGATAAAACTGAGACAGTCTGCCCCCCACTTGATCCGATCCCGGATTAGGGGCAAACCCTTCATGCTGATTTAGTCTCAGCTTGGGGTTTCCTTGATTGCTTCCCTTTGCTCCAAGACTGACTGGTTTCCAAGAAGACTTGGATTGTTCCTGCTTGGAAGATGAAGGGGAAGACTTACGAAAGGAATGAAAATTACTCTGACACCCTTTCGGTCTATTCTTCTTATCTTGTGGAAGAAAAGACCCTTTTCCACCCGTTATATCAGAAATGATTTCTGTGAGACCGGGGCCAAAGAAGGTCTTACCCTTGTAAGGAATCACCAAAAGCTTAGCCTTAGATGAAATATCGGCTGACCAAGATTTCAGCCACAATGCTCTGCGTGCTAGCACAGCGAAACTGGATATTTTGGCTCATTTAATAACCTGCATGGAAGCGTCGGCAATAAAGGAATTGGCTAGCTTAAGAGTCTTAATCCTATCTTGGATCTCCTCTAAAGAAGTCTCCACCTGAAGAGACTCAGACAAGCCGTTGAACCAATATGCTGCTGCACTTGTCACAGTGTCAATACACACTGTAGGTTGCCACTGGAGACCCTAATGAACATACATTTTCTTAAAATAAGCCTCCAGCTTTTTGTCCATTGGATCCTTAAAGGAGCAGCTATCCTCAATAGGAATAGTAGTTCTCTTAGCCAGAGTAGAAATGGTCCCTTCTACCTTATAGGGTCAGCAACAGGAAACATCTTTTTAAAAACAGGAAACGGAGAATAAAGAATCCTGGCTTCTCCCATTCCTGTGCTATAATTTCTGTGGCATGGTCTGGCACAGGAAACACCTCCACAGAGGAAGGAACATCAAAGTATTTATTAAGTTTACTTGATTTCTTAGGGTTGACAGCGACAGGAGTATCGGAGTCGTCTAAAGTAGCCAAAACCTCCTTTAACAGAACTTCAGCATCATATCAAGGAATTATACTGTCCGAATATGAGATTTTACCCTCAGAGGCTACCGACTTATCTTCCTCCTCAAATTTATGAGAAAGGGCAACTAGGGTAGCTGACGCTGGAGCAGAAACCTTACTATCTGAATCTTTACATTTCCTCTTGCTTTTTCCCTGTAGCATGGGAATGGCAGCTAATGCCACAGATACCGCAGCGGATACCTGGATAGCAATCTCTGCTTGCAAATAAACTCCTCCAGGAGATTGAGAGGAACCGCAGGGCACTGTATGTGATGCCATAGGGGCTAGGGACATTTGAGGAGAAGGCTATGGCAGAGCCTGGACAGCATCATCCTGAGAGACATTAGGATCAGCAAGAAATAATTAATCTTTACATTTTAAGGTCTTCTCTACACATGAGGAACAAAATTGCATAGGAGGAGTAACTTGGGCCTCTAGACACAGTAGGCACTAATTCATAAGAGCAGCCTCCTGCTCTATTTCAGACATGGCCCCACAAAACAATTTAAAAGAAAAAATAGATTGAAAATTGTAAACTGTAAAAGTGTGAACTGTCACTTTAAGAAAAGCGATATAACATAAGGGCTGTTACTTAAATTTTTTCCCCTCAGAGCGACAATATACTTAGATATATTTAGGGCTAAACCTCACAATGTCACCTCCACACCTCAGCTAAACTGAGGTGCTTACCTGCCCCTTCCGATAGCCGGACTTACAGTCCACACCGCTCCAGAAGTTTAGATTGGAGAAGAAAGGAAGGAAAACATGTGACCGGGTGAAAAAAAAATCTGTGTAGCACAAAAAGCGCGCGTAGCTCCGCCCACCGCTAGCGATGCTTAAGGGAGAAAACAGACAAGCTGGAATTACACAGAGCGGCAAACATAACCGCTTGTGCCTTATATTAAAACTCCAATGCTGCAGTGACAAGCCCATAGACAATAAAGGTTATTATTTCATAAAAAAAAAATACAGAGCCATATTAGAAAACATAAATTATGCTTACCAGATAATTTCCTTTATTTCTGTATGGGAAGAGTCCACAGCTGCATTCCTTACTTGTGGGAAATACTGAACCTGGCCACCACGAGGAGGCAAAGGCTTAAATACCTCCCCCACTTCCTCATAACCCCAGTCATTCTGCCGAGGGAACAAGGAACAGTAGGAGAAATATTAGGGTGAAAAAGGTGCCAGAAGAATAAATTAAAATTTAGGGCCGCCCATCGGAGAACACGGGTGGGAGCTGTGGACTCTTCCCATACAGAAGGAAAGGAAATTATCTGGTAAGCATAATTTATGTTTTCCTTCTTAATATGGGAAGAGTCCACAGCTGCATTCCTTACTTGAGGGAAACATATACCCAAGCTCTAGAGGACATAGAATGCTAACAGGAGGGTAAAAAGAGAGGCGGTCCTTAATCTGAGGGCACCACAGTCTGCAAAACCTTTCTCCAGAAGGCTACTTCAGCAGAAGCAAAAACATCAAACTTGTAAAATTTAGAAAAAGTATGTAAGGAGGACAAGGTAGCCGCCTTACAAATCTGATCCAGAGAGGCCTCATTTTTGAAGGCCCAAGAGGAAACCACTGCTCTCATAGAATGAGCCATAATCCTCAGAAGAGGCTTATGTCCCACTGACTCAATGCTAAACGGATGACACTCCTTAGCCAAAAAGATAAAAAAAAAGTCGAAGAGGCCCTCTGACCCCTACGCTTCCCGGAATAGAGAACAAACAGAGAAAAAAGTTTGTCTAAATTCCTTTGTGGTCTGAAGATAGCACTTCAAGGCACAAACCACATCCAGATTACGTAGTAAACGTTCCTTTGATGAAGAAGGATTAGGACATAAGAAAAGAACCACAATCTCTTGATTGATGTTGCGATTTGACACAACCTCAAGGAGAAAACCTAACTTGGTTCGTAGAACAGCCTTATCAGCATGGAACACCGGATAAGGAGGGACGCATTGCCAGGCAGCAATCTCAGATACTCTGCATGCAGAAGCAATAGCCAGCAGAAGAGGAACCTTCCAAGATAACAAATTAATGTTTACTTCATGCATAGGCTCCAACGGAGCCCGTTGCTAAACTTTAAGAACAAGATTTAAACTCCAAGGAGGAGATTAGATCGAAACACAGGTCTGATCCTAGCAGAGCCTTAACAAATGACTGTAGATCTGGAAGCTCAGCGAACCTCTTGTGCAGTAAAACAGACAGGGCCGAAATCTGTCCCTTCAGGGGACTTGCAGAAAAGCCCTTCTCCAGTTCATCCTGGAGAAAAAAATAAGTAGATCCTCTACACCTTATGATAGATGTGACGAGCAACCGGCTTACGAGCTTGAGTGAGAGTAAAAATAACTCTCTCAGAAAACCCTCTCTTGGCTAGGACTAAGCGTTCAATCTCCACGAAGTCAGCCACAGAGAATCTAGACATAGATGAACAAAGAGACCTTAGTTAGCAGATCCCTGCGACAAGGTAACTTCTATGGAGGAGATGATGACATCCCCACTAGATCCGCAAACCATATCATTCGCGGCCAAGACGAAGAAATCAGTAACACTGACGCCTGCTCTTGCTTGATTCGAGCCACTACACGAGTGAAGTAGAGGTAACGGCTGGAAAAGATAAATTTAGTCAGAACCTCCAAGGCACCGCTAATGCATCTGTTAGCGCCACCTGAGTATCCCTTTACCTTGACCCATATCTGGGTAGCTTGGTATAGAGACGTCATAAGATCTACCTTTTGCAAATCAGATGTGGGTCTCTGCCCACTCCAGAATCTGAGATACTTCCCTCATAGCTAGGGAGCTTCTCGTTCCCCCCTGATGGTTGATGTAAACCACCAAGGATATAATATCTGATTGGAATAAACTGGGACGAACCCAGCAGAGGCCAGGCCCTCAGAACATTGTATATTGCCCGAAGCTCCAAAATGAGATCGGGAGGGAGCGTTCCTCCTGAGTCCATAGGCCCTGTGCCTTCCTAGCACTCCCCATCTTGACAGACTCGTGACCGTAGTCACAATCACCCAGGATGGTTGTCCAAAGAAATCTGTTGAGACAGATCCAAATGATCGCAGTTCCACTGCCTCAGCATGCGCAGTTGTAACGGTCTGAGGTGAAACCTGGCAAAGGGAATGATATCCATGCTGGACACCATGAGACCAATCACCCCCATACATCAAGCCACAGATGTCCTTAAGTAGGTCTGGAGGGAAAGACATGTGGAAGCTAGCTTGCAACATCTCTGGTCTGTGAGAAATATTCTTATGTCTATGGAGACTATTATAGTATGCAGGAATTCTACCCTGGTACTTGATATAAGAGAACTCTCTCTAGATTTATCTTGGTACATGAAGGGAGCATCCTTCAGATCTATTGTGGTCATGAACTGCCCTTCTCAAACGAGGGGAAGAATGGACCTTATTGTTTCCATCTTTAATGAGGTGACATTTAGAAACTTGTTTAAGCACTTTAGGTCCAGAATCGGATGGAAAGTACCCTCCTTCCTTGGGACCACGAAAAATTTGGAATAGTATCCCCAACCTCTCTCTGTGATAGGCACTGGGACAATAACTCCAAAGATGACAGATCCCGTACGGGGCATTACCCCAAAGAAATCAGCTCTTTTAACGTGAAAAATAATATACAAACACCCCCCAACAGTAAAACCCACCACCCACACAACCAAACCCCCCAAATAAAACCCTATCTAAAAAAACATAATCTCCCCATTACTCCTATGAGGACAGATTCCGTACGCACCCCAGAAAGGCATCCCTCCCTCCTGGTCTGGAAAACAGGTTTGAGAGGAGAAATCTGCCCTTGGGTGGCTGAAACTTGAAACCCTGAGCTATGACCTCCAGGACCCATGGATCCTGCTTGTCCCTGAACTAAGCGACTGAAAGAGTGACAGTCTGCCCCCTAGAAGAGGACCAGGGACCGCCCATTCATGCCAACTTAGACTCGGCGGGCTTCTTGCTCTGCTTGGATTTATTACAGGATGGAGCCGGCTTCCAAGAGCTCTTGGTTTGCTCTGGCATAGTGGAGGACTACAGACAATGGGCTTTAACAGAATGAAAAGAACGAAAATTGAAATTTTGTCCCTTAGACTAGTTCTTGTTCTCTTGCGGTAGGATGGCACCCTTGCCCCCTGACACCGTGGAGATAATTGAGTCCAGGCCTGAACTAAACAAAATCTTTCCCTTACAGGTGAGGGAAAAAAGTCTAGACTTAGAAGTCATATCCACAAAACATGACTTCAACCAGAGCCCAACGGGCCTTAGCATTCAGGCGAATAATCTGCTTAATAGCATCACAGATAAAAGAATTAGCAACCCTCAAGGCCTTAATTCTTTCCTGAATAATGTCGAGGGGACCCTCCACCTCGATCAAATCCTATAAGTAGGTAGTTTTTCCAGCAACCGTGGCAACAGCCGCAGCCGGATAAAACAAATACCCCACATGTTGAAACATCTTTCTTGTCCAAAATAAACTTTCATGATTCAAATAGAGAGGTCGAATTATCAAGCCGTCAACTGTGCTGCATTCGACTGCACCAATACGATCGCCTAACATTGCCTAACATCGCAGCCGCGGACCTGAATACGCTCTCCTTATTTATAAAAAAAAGCTGTCAAAAAGTTGCGCACCAAGTACGGGGCGATGAGCAGCGGACTGTTGTCATCGATATCGCTGCTATTCGGCTTTCTCCCAACTTTATTTATACCCTGTCACTAAACACCGCCACTATACTAAAATGTTTTAACCCCTATCCCGCAGCTCCTGGACCCCGACGCAACTAAATAACTTATTAACCCCTATCCCTCCGATCCCAGAGCCCACCGCAACTCTAATAAAGTTATTAACCCCCATCCCGCTGCTTCCGGAGCCCACCGCAACTCTAATAAAGTTACTAACCCCTATCCTGCCACTCCTGGACCCCTCCGCAACTAAATAAATGTATTAACCCCTAAACCCCTGGCCTCCCACATCACTACCACTTACTAAACCTATTAACCCCTAAACCGTCAGCCTCCCACATCGCCATAAACTAAATTAAGCTATTAACCCCTAAACCTAACAACCCGCTAACTTTACATTAAATATTAACTCATCCCTATCTTATAATAAATTTAAACTTACCTTTAGAATTAAAATAAACTATATTAAACTACTAATTAACCTACCCTTACTATAATCCTACAATTACATTAAACTATATTAAACTATTAATTAACCTACCCTAACTATTATACTAAAATTACATTAAACTAACAATTAAAATAACTATATTACATTTCTAAAAACCTAACCCTACTCAAGTTATTTAAATCTACAATAAAGAATTACTAAGTTACAAAAAAAATAACAACTAAGTTACACAAAATAAAAAACACTAAAGTTACACAAAATAAAAAATAAAATATTTAAACTAATTACACCTAATCTAATAGCCCTATTAAAATAAAAAAGCCCCCCCCAAAATAAAAAAAAACCCTAGCCTACAATAAACTACCAATGGCCCTTAAAAGGCTTTTGCGGGGCATTACCCCAAAGAAATCAGCTCTTTTAACTTGAAAAATAAAATACAAACACCCCCCCAACAGTAAAACCCACCACCCACACAACCAAATCCCCCAAATAAAACCCAATCTAAAAAACCTAAGCCCCCGATTGCCCTGAAAAGTGCATTTGGATGGACATTGCCCTTAAAAGGGCATTTAGCTCATTTTCAGCCCAAACCCTAAGCTAAAAATAAAACCCACCCAATAAACCCTTAAAAAAACCTAACACTAACCCCCGAAGATCCACTTACAGTTTTCGAAGACCGGACATCAATCCTCATCCAAGCGGCAGAAGTCCTCAGCCAAGCCGGCAGAAGTCTTCAGCCAAGCCGGCAGAAGTCTTCAAGTCTTCATCCAATCGGGTAGAAATTTTCATCCAGGCGGCATCTTCTATCTTCATCCATCCGGTGCAGAGCGGCTCCATCTTCAAGACATCCGGCGCGGAGCATCCTCTTCTTACGACGTCTGTTGCAGAATGAAGTTTCCTTTAAATACCGTCATCCAAGATGGCGTCCCTTACATTCAGATCGGCTGATAGAATTCAGGCAATAGGAATTAAGGTGGAAAAAATCCTATTGGCAGTTCCACTCAGCCAAAAGGGTTGAGCTTTCATCCTATTGGCTGATCCAATAGAATAGCCAATAGAATGCGAGCTCAATCCTATTGGCTGATTGGATCAGCCAATAGGTATGAAAGCTCAATCCTATTGGCTGATTGCCACAGCCAATAGGATTTTTTCCACCTTAATTCCTATTAGCTGATGGAATTCTATCAGCCAATCAGAATGTAAGGGACGCCATCTTGGATGACGTCATTTAAAGGAAACTTCATTCTGCAACAGACGTTGTAAGAAGAGGGAGCGGCGGGATAGGGGTTAATAACATTATGTAGGTGGTGGCGATGTTGGGGCGGCAGATTAGGGGCGTTTAGACTCGGGGCTTATGTTAGGGTGAGAGTCCAGGACCACTGTCCTCAAACTCTATCCAAATTAGGAATCAAAAAGTTCATCAGGCAATTTGGCCTCTGGAACCCCTAAATTGCCAAAACTTCCTTCAGAAGACAGCGGAAATTCCTAAAACTAAAGTCTGGTTTCCTTCGCAGCCGGAGGTTTAGAGGCAGTTGACTCCCACACAGAATGTTCATGCTCTGAAGGCTCAGAAAGAACTTCATCCTCTGATAACCTATCAGTTAAATCCAATAAATTATCTGATGTACTCTGGGAAGGAGTGCAATATGTAACCTTTCGCTTGCGCTTAGCAGGGCAAGGTAAAGCATTAAAGGCCATAGACACTGCCGTCGGAACTGCGCAGTTATGTCTGGAGGAAAAAAGGCCCCCTCTAGATGGAGGATCAGCAATGCTATGGGAAAACTGCATGTGTAGAGGGAAATGAATGTAGGGTACGCACCTCACTGGACGACAACTCCTCAGAAGTGGACGGCTCAGTGGTATCAAACATGTTTGATATAATCACATTAGCAAGGCATATGGAACATAATTGAGGGGGCGGATCTAAGGCCTCCTCACAATATAAACAGAAATTACTCTTAGGAATAGAGGGAGTACTCTCTAAAGTAACAGAATTATAGAAATAAACAGTCTTATTTTATTAAAAAAAATGGCACCCTTATACCCCAATGGTTGGGGCACTCCCAACCTCCTATGACCCAGACAGTACAGAGATTTATGACTCCTCTCGGATAGACCCCCGATCAGGAAAGAGGGAATTAAGGCCGCGACCACTCCCGGTCACATGGTGCACAATGCAGGACCGTCCCTGCTATGAGATAAAGCGAGCCAAGCTAGTAAGCTGCATAGTTTTCAAAGTGAAACCTGTATATACCATAACAGCCTATGCCATGGAACAGTGACACGGTCATTCAAGTTTGACAAATTGTAGCAGTGCTTCTGACCTGGACTTGAGTGAAGAAAGCAAGCAGCGAAACTCGTCAACGCTGATTGCTTAAGGAGCTGTTAATATGAGTCAGGATGGTTTCGCAGAAAGACTCTCCCTGCATCTCCGGACTCTAACTTTCATCCATGCTCTCACTGAGAGGCTGACAGGACTACTTAAAACTCCAGTCCCATCTCAAAGAGTACTCCCTTCCATAAGAGACTACTCTGAAATCTTCTGACACTTCTCCTCCTGTGCCAACCTCCTGTGACGAAAGGCAAAGAATGACTGGGGTTAGGAGGAAGTAGGGGAGGTATTTAGGCCTTTGGCTGGGGTGTCTTTGCCTCCTCCTGGTGGCCAGGTTCCGTATTTCCCACAAGTAAGGAATACAGCTGTGGACTCTTCCCATATAAAGAAGGAAACAACAGGTTAACTCCTTCATAACCATATGAAAGGGTTAACCAATAAGTCTCCTAATCACATACATAAATTGTGCCTGCATACTGCCAAATTTAGACTCCTGCCAAGGATCTGTTTGCCCCCATAAATTTGCAGGGAATCCTTAAAGTGCTAGTCTCCCTCCCAGAAGACATAAAAGCACTTACCTGCAATCTAGCCATCCAGCAGTCAGGCGGCTCACACAGTGTGAAAGGATGCGCTCCTTACAGGGACCTGTGAAAAAAGAAAGATCAGAGTAAACCTACTCTGGCTTTCTGTACTAGGGCAGCAAATATGTTAGGAAAATGCAGCAAGGCCCACATTACAAGTTCCTAACGCTTTAAAGCTACCACTACTATACTGAAGAGATCGACGTGGACTACAGCTATACCCAAATCTTGCTTGTAGCCAAAGAAATCCCAATTTTCCTTCAGACACCAAAACTTCACCTCTTCCATGAACAGAGGCAAAGAGAATAACTGGGGTTTGTGGAAAGGGGAGTGATACTTAACAGCTTGGCTGTGGTGCTCTTTGCCTCCTCCTGCTGGCCAGGAGTGATATTCCCAACAGTAAATGATGACGCCGTGGTATCACCATATCTTAGGAAAGAAAGACCCATTATACAAACAGAAGCAGTCTGATGTCTGTAGACATCAGTATAGATCTAAAACTTTGGAGCTTGGTTAGGAGTCTGAAAATCAGCACAATAATCAGAACTATACATTTTTACAAAAAACACTCCCAAACGGGTTTTATAAATGGATCATCTATAAATCATTTATGCAAAGAAAAATCTAGTATACAAATGTCCTAATTGTTCTCAACAGACTGTGATTCTCACTTACAGGCAAGATCTATTCAAAATCTAACACTGGTTAATAGTCACAGGATAATACTGACTACACCAATGTGTTGAAAATATTAACCTTTAACAGTTTAATGCAATACCACACAGTAAGACACAGAGATGTTGCAATCTCAGCAGAACTAACTAAAACAGTTGTTTTTACCCAACAGGAGACAGCGGCGTATCCATGTACGGTGAGTTACACAGTAAATCCTGAATCCTTTAACAGTAAACAAGTTGTTGTATCACCTCCGGGCAGCATTTTCAAATAAAACACATTAGAATATTTAGGAAAGTGAGTTAAATATGAAGAAAAAAAAAAAAAAAACCCTATAAAATAGGTACTGGCAGACAGCTGCCAGTATCAAAGATGGCCACCACTAGTGGGAGGGGAGAGAGTCAGAGAGCTGTGTGAGGGGGATCTGGGAGGTGGGAGGGTTGAGGAAAGATCACTACACTGCAGAAAAAAATAATAATAAAAAGAAAAGCCCTAAACTGCATCCTGGCAGACTGTATGCCAGGAACTAAGATGGTGGGGATGAGTGTGGGTGGAGAGGGAGAGAGCTGTTTGGGAGGGATCAGGGATGTGTCAGATGGGAGGGCAATACCTATATTACTGTACTATTTCCCTTACCAACTCAATAATTAACCTCTTCACTGCTGGGAATTTATTAAAGGGACACTGAACCCAATTTTTTTTCTTTCATGATTTAAATAGAGCATGCAATTTTAAGCAACTTTCTAATTTACTCCTATTATCAAATGTTCTTCATTCTGTTGCCATCTTTATTTAAAATGCAAGAATGTAAGTTTAGATGCCGGCCCATTTTTGGTGAACAACCTGGGTTGTTCTTGCTGATTGGTGGATAAAATCACTCACCAATAAACAAGTGGTGTCCATGGCCCTGAACCAAAATAAAAGGTTAGATGCCTTCTTTTTCAAATAAAGATAGCAAGAGAATGAAGAAAAATTGATAATAGGAGTAAATTAGAAAGTTGCTTACAATTGCATGCTTTATCTGAATCACAAAATAAAAAAATTGGGTTTAGTGTCTCTTTAAGTGTGGTGCACATCTGCAATTAGCATCCTTCTAGTTACCAAAAAACATTGTCAAAGCCATGCATATCTGCTATTTCCAAACAAAAGGGATCCAAAAGAAGCTTTTACAACCAATCATGAAATGATTGCACAAGCGGTATGTAAATAATTTCAGTAAGGGGCCTAAATGGTAGTATTGAAATGTAACAAATTGACCCTAGATCAATAACTTGGGTTGTCTACTTAAAAAAATATATAGTTTGCATAGGTAAATCCAAATAAACAGGGCTCTGTTTCTTTTTAAATGGAGTGATAGCAAAAATTCAAAAAATTCTCTGGCCTTTTGGGCATGTTTTTCTCTGAAATTCCTGGTAGCGAAGGGGTTAAAATTACATGTTCTCTCTGAATCATGACAGTTTAATTTTGACTTTAGTGTCCCTTTAAGACTCTTTAGAAATGAGCCCTTTTTATCTGTCTTTAACTGTTCCCAGCAGGACAGTGAGATAAGGTGAAAACTTAAATTCAAACATGGTGGAACCCATTACTTCAGAGAAAATAAGTGGAATTTATGAAACCAAAAACCTTTAGCGTTAGATTACAGGAAAATGGGACAAAATAAAGCTTTATTATTTTTTTTTAACTACACATAATTAAACATTTTATATCACAGTCTCATACTGTTTAATATCCCTTTAAAGAGGTGTATACAGTCCAGTATTGAATGACCCACCGTCTGTCATAACCTCTGAAGTGTATCACTCAGTTGTGGTTGTATTATAACAGATTGAGTTTTCTTTGTTCCCAAGCCTAACCTCCTCACTTTGTGACATTAGTCCCGCCAGTCAGTTCAACATGCATTTTGCCAGTTATATGCATCTTTTCATGGAAAGGAACTAAATTCTAACAAAAGGATGCCAAGAATTGACACCAAGATGAATTTGGGATAATGTGGACCATGGCACTGGTATATCTGTATCAATAATATAATTACTATTAATATCATGCTTGATCCTTTTTCTGGTTGATATTATTTGATGACTGCATCATATTATTGAGATCTTGTATCGTTAGTCTACTGTACATACATATATCATGTTTGCTATATCTCTTAGTTGCAAAGAACTGTAAGGAGCTGTTGGATCATGGAGAGGTCCTAAGTGACTGGTACACAATATACCCAGATGGCGAGCGACCACTAAAGGTGCTGTGTGATATGCACACCGAGGGAGGAGGCTGGATTGTGAGTACTGATAATAAAGCCATTTTGTAATGTGCCTCTAGGTACAGATGTGCAGTCATAATTTTCTACCTCAGCCATGAATTCCTAAATTCTTGGTGCATGTGTCCTCATAAATATATTGATTAAACACTTCAAATTCTCTAATATATTTGTTGAAACATTATCATGTTTTGTACAAGGTGAATGGTAAAATATGTTACAAAATGCTTGATTGAATTCACCTAACTGCGCTAGAGTAAACTTTTTGTTCACATCGGATAGCACACGTATTACAAGTAAAATGTTTTCGCTCAATCGCTAACCCAGCGTGCACAACAAGCCTTAGTTAGAATGTTGTGACCACGTTAACGTATTCCCCATAGAAGTCAATGTAGCAGGAAAAGTTCTGAAGTGCGCTAACCCGACAAGAAAATATGAATATTTCACATTACAATGTTCTTCACATAGCAGAATATGTTCTATTTATTCATAAAAACATATATCTAGATATATGTGATGTGCAGAACAATGGAATGTGAAATATTTACAGTACACAGTATAAAACATTTTATATATGAATTTTGCATAAATAGGCTTTTTCATGTTTTCATCCACTTGACTGCATAAGGCTCCAATGCACTTATAATTATATATATGTCTATATATGTATACATATGTAGTTATGTGTTTATATGTGTATATACTTCTATAAATACAAGCAGGGATACTTGCCTAGATGTACTAATTGCCTATGCAGTAACTTCTATTGATTTACTTTTGCGATATGGAGGATTTTAATCTCATGCTTTTATCCCCACCATAATTTTAATGAATTTATATAAATACATAAATACACATATAAACACATAAATACATATGTGTACACACACATATATATATATCAAATAAAAAGCTTACCTAACAAATTATTTTCTTTGTTAATTGGTAACCTTGCCGCTAGAGGAGACCAAACTCCATGCGCTCTTCAAGAAACACAGTCCGTCCCCCAGCCTGAAAGACTGGTGTCCGTCTGCATATTTCTCCATGACTGACGAAGGAAGGATGCCCCAATGGTCAAAGAAAGATTTTGTGTACCCAAGAAAAAGATTGTCTGACGGAGAAACCCGAAGCAATCTGTTATTCCAGTGTAGATAATTCTTTGACCACTGAAATAGAATAAACAAATAAAGGGGTCTCAAGTGAAGAGGGGCAAAAGGAACTGCATCTGTAGCAGCTACCATAAGACTCACTGCCTCCATGCACTGAATTACTGACGGAAATGGAGCCCTTTGTAGGGAGAGACACACTCTACTTTTATAGCAGGATGTAATGAGCTTTTGGGTACATTGATTCACGGACCATGGTCTTGAAGAAAAAACAAAATTTATGCTTACCTGATAAATTTATTTCTCTTGCGATGTATCGAGTCCACGGATTCATCCAATACTTGTGGGATATTCTCCTTCCCAACAGGAAGTGGCAAAGAGAGCACCCACAGCAGAGCTGTCTATATAGCTCCTCCCCTAACTCCACCCCCCAGTCATTCGACCGAAGGCTAGGAAGAAAAAGGAGAAACTATAGGGTGCAGAGGTGACTAAAGTTTTATAATAAAATATACTACCTGTCTTAAATAGACAGGGCGGGCCGTGGACTCGATACATCGCAAGAGAAAGAAATGTATCAGGTAAGCATAAATTTAGTTTTTTCTTGCAAGATGTATCGAGTCCACGGATTCATCCAATACTTGTGGGATACCAATACCAAAGCTTTAGGACACGGATGAAGGGAGGGACAAGACAGGTGCCTAAATGGAAGGCACCACTGCTTGTAGAACCTTTCTCCCAAAAATAGCCTCCGAAGAAGCAAAAGTATCAAATTTGGAAAATTGACCAAGTCGCCGCCTTACAAATCTGTTCAACAGAAGTCTAATTTTTAAAAGCCCATGTGGAAGCCACCGCTCTAGTAAGCGTAGTGAGCAGTAATCCTTTCAGGAGGCTGCTGGCCAGCAGTCTCATAAGCCAAACGGATGATGCTTTTCAGCCAAAAAGAAAGAGAGGTTGCCGTAGCCTTTTGACCTCTCCGCTTTCCAGAATAGACAACAAACAATGAAGATGTTTGACGGAAATCTTTAGTTGCTTGTAAGTAGAACTTTAAAGCACGAACCACATCTACGTTGTGCAACAGACGTTCCTTCTTGGAAGAAGGATTAGGACACAGAGAAGGAACAACAATTTCCTGATTGATATTCCTATTAGAAACAACCTTAGGAAGAAATCCAGGTTTGGTACGCAAAACCACCTTATCAGCATGCAAAACAAGATAAGGTGAGTCACACTGTAAAGCAGATAACTCAGAAACTCTTCGAGCCGAAGAGATAGCTACTAAAAACAGAACTTTCCAAGATAAGAGCTTAATATCTATGGAATACATAGGTTCAAACGGAACCCCTTGAAGAACTGTAAGAACTAAATTTAAACTCCATGGCGGAGCAACAGGTTTAAACACAGGCTTGATTCTAATTAAAGCCTAACAAAATGCCTGAACGTCTGGAACATCCGCCAGACGCTTGTGTAAAAGGATAGACAAAGCAGATATTTGTCCCTTTAAGGAACTAGCTGATAATCCCTTCTGCAATCCTTCTTGGAGAAAAGATAATAGCCTAGGAATCCTGATCTTACTCCATGAGTAACCCTTGGAATCACACCAGTAAAGATATTTACGCCATATCTTATGATAGATTTTTCTGGTGACAGGCTTTCGAGCCTGAATCAAGGTATCAATGACCGATTCAGAGAAACCACGCTTTGCTAAAATCAAGCGTTCAATCTCCAAGCAGTCAGACGCAGAGAAAGTAGGTTTGGACGCTTGAATGGACCTTGAATCAGAAGGTCCTGCCTCAGCGGCAGAGTCTATGGTGGGACGGATGACATGTCCACCAGGTCTGCATACTAAGTCCTGCGTGGCCATGCAGGTGCTATCAAAATCACCGAAGCTCTCTCCTGTTTGATTCTGGCAATCAGACAAGGAAGGAGAGGAGCACCCCAGCCCAGTAGGCTGGCATCTGTCGTAACTATGACCCACTCTGGTCTGCGGAAACACATTCCCCGAGACAGGTGAACCTGTGATAACCACCAGAGAAGAGAATCTCTGGTCTCCTGATCCAGATCTATCTGAGGAGATAAATCTGCATAATCCCCATTCCACTGTTCAAGCATGCATAGTTGCAGTGGTCTGAGGTGTAAGCGAGCAAATGGAACTATGTCCATTGCCGCTACCATTAGTCCGATTACCTCCATACACTGAGCCACTGACGGCCGAGGAATGGAATGAAGAGCTCGGCAGGTGGTTACGAGTTTTAATTTCCTGACCTCCGTCAGAAATATTTTCATTTCTACCAAGGGAAGAGAGAACTCTTTTTTATGTTCACCTTCCACCCATGAGATCTCAGAAAAGCCAACACGATGTCCGTGTGAGATTTGGCTATTTGGAAAGTTGACGCTTGAATTAAGATGTCGTCTAGATAAGGCGCCACTGCTATGCCCCGCGGTCTTAGAACCGCCAGAAGGGACCCTAGCACTTTTGTGAAAATTCTGGGAGCCGTGGCCAACCCGAAGGGAAGGGCCACGAACTGGTAATGTCTGTCCAGAAAGGCGAACCTGAGAAATCGCTGATGATCTCTGTGGATAGGGATGTGCAGATACACATCCTTTAAGTCCACGGTGGTCATATATTGACCCTCCTGGATCAGTGGCAGAATAGTCCGAATAGCCTCCATCTTGAAAGACGGGACTCTGAGGAATTTGTTTAGGATCTTGAGATCCAAGATTGGTCTGAAAGTTCCTTCTTTTTTGGGAACCACAAACAGGTTGGAGTAAAACCCTTCCTTATTGCTTAGAACCGGCAAAGAGAATGACTGGGGGGTGGAGTTAGGGGAGGAGCTATATAGACAGCTCTGCTGTGGGTGCTCTCTTTGCCACTTCCTGTTGGGAAGGAGAATATCCCACAAGTATTGGATGAATCTGTGGACTCGATACATCTTACAAGAGAAATAATAGCTTGTATGTATGAGCAATAGTTAGCGACAGGGAATAGGCTTGCCATCCAGATATGGTGCAACTGGAATGCCCTGAATTGTGATCACCGTCAAAATTGTACCCAACACAGAGTGGCAAACTGGCAGTGTTTGGCAGATATGCAAACCTCAGGAACTGAAAATGATCGAAGTGTATAGGTATATGCAGATATGCATCAATGAGATCTATTGTAGCCATAAACTGACACTTTTGGATTAAGGGTAACATTGTGCGGAATGTTCTCATTTTAGAAGCGGGAACCTTGACAAATATGTGTAGGGCTGTTAAATCTAGGACAGAACTGTAAATGCCTTTGGACAATAAACAGATTGGGGTAAAACCCTTGACCCTGAGGCAACACTGGTACTGGGATTAATTATTCCCAGATCCTTCAAATCAATTTTATATAATGGTTGCCCCTCTGAAGGATTTTTGTTAACATGCGATAGGACCGCTGGTCAATAAGGAGAACCCTTATCAGTCCGTGTATCCGAACAATTTTTCCTTTGAATCCTAAAATATATAAACGTATACATAAATGTATACAAAGTTATAAATCTGTACATGACATAAGCATCAGTATGTAGTAGACATGTACTGTATATTTATTTCATGTAATTGGCAAGAGTCCATGAGCTAGTGACGTATGGGATATACATTCCTACCAGGAGGGACAAAGTTTCCCAAACCTCAAAATGCCTATAAATACACCCCTCACCACACCCACAATTCAGTTTTACAAACTTTGCCTCCCATGGAGGTGGTGAAGTAAGTTTGTGCTAGATTTCTACGTTGATATGCGCTTTGCAGCAGGCTGAAGCCCGGTTTTCCTCTCAGAGTGCAGTGAATGTCAGAGGGATGTGAAGAGAGTATTGCCTATTTGAATACCATGGTCTTCCTCTAGGGGATCTATTTCATAGGTTCTCTGTTATCGGTCGTAGAGATTTCTTCTCCTACCTCCCTTTTCAGATCGACGATATGCTCTTATATACCATTACCTCTACTGATTCTCGTTTCAGTACTGGTTTGGCTATCTGCTATATGTAGATGAGTGTCTTAGGGTAAGTAAGTCTCATTTCTATTCATGACAATCAAAGCTATGGTTGGGCACTTTATATGTAAAGTTCTAAATATATGTGTTAAAACATATTTGCCATTATTCAGGATAATCAGTATTCCTTCTTTCAGACTGCCAGTTTCATTTTTTGGGAAAATGCATAAAAATTATATTTTTTCTTACCTTAAAAATGTTCAATTTTCTATTGACTGTTTTTCAAAATTGGGGGCTGTTAGGCTCGCGGGTGCAGAAAATGCTTCTATTTATTGCGTAATTTTTGGCATGAGACTTTTTTGGCGCAAAGATTTCGTCATTTCCGGCGTCATAGTTGGAGCCAGAAGTTTTCACGTGATTGCGTCATTTTTGACGTATGTGTGTTGTGGATGTTTTTTTGGCGCCAGAAAATATGGGTGTCATTCTTGGCGCCAAAATATGTGGCTGTTATGTGGGCGTCATACTTGACACCAGTTTTTTTCACATTATTTCAGTCTCACTTTTTAGTTGCTTCTGGTTTTCTAGAGGCTCGTTTCATTTTGCATTTTTTCCCATTCCTGAAACTGCCATTTAAGGAATTTGATAATTTCGCTTCATATGTTGTTTTTTCTATTACATATTGCAAGATGTCACTACCTGACCCTGGATCAGAATCTACTTCTGGAAAGACGCTGCCTGATGTCGGTTCTACCAAAGCTAAGTGCATTTGTTGTAAACTTTTGGTAACTGTTCCTACGGCTGTAGTGTGTTAGAGTTTTGGGAGAAAATCTCCAAAGTTGATGGGGCTATCTCTAATCTTGCTAAACATACTACTATTCCTACGGCAGATAGTACTTTGTTTAAAGATCCTTTAGATAGGAAGCTTGAATCCTTTCTAAGGAAGGCTTATTTATGTTCAGGCAATCTTCTTAGACCTGCTATTTCTTTGGCTGATGTTGCTGCAGCTTCCACTTTCTGGTTGGAGGCTTTAGCGCAACAAGTGTCAGACCATAATGCTTATAGCATTGTTAAACTTCTTCAACATGCTAATAACTTTGTTTGTGATGCCATTTTCGATATCATTAGAATTGATGTCAGGTATAGGTCTTTAGCTATTTTAGCCAGAAAAGCTTTATGGCTTAAATCTTGGAATGCAGATATGACTTCTAAGTCAATGTTGCTTTCTCTTTCTTTCCAAGGTAATAAATTATTTGGTTCTCAGTTAGATTAAATAATTTCAACTGTTACTGGGGGGAAGGGAGCCTTTTTGCCTCAGGATAAAAAATCTAAAGGTAAATATAGGGCTGCTAATCGTTTTCGTTCCTTTAGTCAGAATAAGGAACAAAAGCCTTCCCCTTCCCCTAGGACCCTTCCCCTTTTCCGTTTGGAAACCTTCTCCAGTCTGGAATAAATCCAAGCCTTTTAGAAAGTCAAAACCAGCTCCCAAATCCGCATGAAGGTGCGGCCCTTATTCCAGCACAGCTGGTAGGGGGCATTTTACGATTTTTCAAAGATGTTTGGATCAATTCAATTCAAAGTCTTTGGATTCAGAACATTGTTTCACAAGGGTACAGAATAGGTTTCAAGGTAAGACCGCCTGTGAGAAGATTCTTTCTCTCACACATTCCAGTAAACCCAGTAAAGGCTCAAGCGTTTCTGAAATGTGT
Organism: Bombina bombina; assembly: GCF_027579735.1. Classification (NCBI taxonomy): domain Eukaryota; kingdom Metazoa; phylum Chordata; class Amphibia; order Anura; family Bombinatoridae; genus Bombina; species Bombina bombina. The sequence continues at coordinate 35,807,714 of NC_069510.1, read as the reverse complement.
TTCAGACCTGGAGTCAGCTGGGGTAATTGTGCCAGTTCCAGTTCTGGAACGGGGCCTGGGGTTTTATTCAAATCTGTTCATTGTTCCAAAGAAAGAGAATTCTTTCAGACCAGTTCTGGATCTAAAAATATTCAATCGTTATGTAAGGATACCAACATTCAAAATGGTGACTATAAGGACTATTCTGCCTTTTGTTCAGCAAGGGCATTATATGTCCACAATAGACTTACAGGATGCATATCTTCATATTCCAATTCATCCGGACCACTATCAGTTCCTGAGATTCTCTTTTCTAGACAAGCATTACCAGTTTGTTGCTCTTCGTTTTGGCCTAGCAACAGCTCCAAGGATCTTTTTGAAGGTTCTCGGTGCCCTTCTCTCTGTAATCAGGGAACAGGGTATTGCGGTATTTCCTTATTTGGACGATATCTTGGTACTTGCTCAGTCTTTACATTCTGCAGAATCTCACACGAATCAACTTGTGTTGTTTATTCAAAGACATGGTTGGAGGATCAATTTACCAAAGAGTTCCTTGATTCCTCAGACAAGGGTAACCTTTTTGGGTTTCCAAATAGATTCCATAGTGTCCATGACTTTGTCTCTAACAGAAAAGAGACGTCTGAAATTGGTTTCAGCTTGTCGAATCCTTCAGTCTCAATCATTCCCTTCGGTAGCTTTGTGCATGGAAATTTTAGGTCTCATGACTGCTGCATCGGACGCAATCCCTTTTGCTCGTTTTCACATGAGACCTCTCTAGCTTTGTATGCTGAACCAATGGTGCAGGGATTATACAAAGATATCACAATTAATATCCTTAAATCCCAATGTTTGATCTTCTCTGACTTGATGGTTGGATCACCATTGTTTAGTTCAAGGGGCCTCTTTTGTTCGTCCAACCTGGACTGTGATCTCAATAGATGCGAGTCTTTCAGGTTGGGGAGCTGTATGGGGATCTCTGACAGCGCAGGGGGTTTGGGAATCTCAGGAGGCGAGATTACCAATCAACATTTTGGAACTTCGTGCGATTTTCAGAGCTCTTCAGTTCTGGCCTCTTCTGAAGAGAGAATCGTTTATTTGTTTTCAGACAGACAATGTCACAACCGTGGCATATGTCAATCATCAAGGGGGGGACTCACAGTCCTCAGGCTATGAAAGAAGTATCTCGGATACTTGTATGGGCGGAATCCAGCTCCTGTCTAATTTCTGCGGTTCACATCCCAGGTATAGACAATTGGGAAGCGGATTATCTCAGTCACCAGACGTTACATCCGGGCGAATGGTCTCTTCACCCAGAGGTATTTCTTCAGATTGTTCAAATCTGGGGACTTCCAGAAATAGATCTGATGGCCTGTCATCTAAACAAGAAACTTCCCAGGTATCTGTCCAGATCCAGGGATCCTCAGGCGGAAGCGGTGGACGCGTTGTCACTTCCTTGGAATTATCAGCTTGCTTATATCTTTCTGCCTCTTGTTCTTCTTCCAAAAGTGATTTCCAAAATCCTAATGGAGCGTTCGTTTGTACTGCTGGTGGCTCCAGCATGGCCACACAGATTTTGGTATGCGGATCTCGTTCGGATGGCCAGTTGCCAACCTTGGACACTTCCGTTAAGGCTAGACCTATCTCAAGGCCCATTTTTCCATCAGGATCTCAAATCATTAAATTTGAAGGTATGGAGATTGGACGCTTAATACTTAGTCATAGAGGTTTCTCTGACTCAGTGATTAATACTATGTTACAGGCTCGTAAATCTGTGTCTAGAAAGATCTATTACGAGTCTGGAAGACTTACATTTCTTGGTGTTCTTCACATAAATTCTCTTGGCATTCTTTTAGAATTCCTAGAATTTTACAGTTTCTTCAGGATGGTTTGGAAAAAGGTATGTCTGCAAGTTTCTTGAAGGGACAAATCTCTGCTCTTTCTGTACTTTTTCACAGAAAGATTGCTAATCATCCTGATATTCATTGTTTTGTTCAGGCTTTGGTTCGTATTAAGCCTGTCATTAAGTCAATTTCTCCTCCTTGGAGTCTTAATTTGGTTCTGAGGGCTTTACAGGCTCCTCCGTTTGAACCTATCCATTCTCTGGATATTAAATTACTTTCTTGGAAAGTATTATTCCTTTTGGCCATCTCTTCTGCTAGAAGAGTTTCTAAGCTATCTGCTCTTTCTTGTGAATCTCCTTTTCTAATTTTTCATCAGGCAGTGTTGCGGACTTCATTTAATTTTTTACCTAAAGTTGTGAATTCTAACAACATTAGTAGAGAAATTGTTGTCCCTTCTTTGTGTCCTAATCCTAAGAATACTCTGGAGAGATCTTTACATTCTTTGGATGTAGTTAGAGCTTTAAAATATTATGTTGAAGCTACTAAAGATTTCAGGAAGACTTCTAGTCTATTTGTTGTCTTTTCTGGTTCTAGGAAAGGTCAGAAGGCTTCTGCCATTTCTTTGGCTTCTTGGTTAAAGTCTTTGATTCATCATGCTTATGTGGAGTCAGGTAAATCCCCGCCTCAAAGGATTACGGCTCATTCTACTAGGTTAGTTTCTACTTCCTGGGCTTTTAAGAATTAAGCTTCTGTTGATCAGATTTGCAAAGCAGCAACTTGGTCTTCTTTGCATAATTTTACTAAATTCTACCATTTTGATGATTTTTTTTCTTCTTCTGAAGCAGTTTTTGGTAGAAAAGTACTTCAGGCAGCTGTTTCAGTTTGATTCTTCTGCTTATAATTTCAGTTTTTTTCATTATAAGATTAAAAGTTTTTGATTTGGGTTGTGGATTATTTTTTCAGCGGAATTGGCTGTCTTTATTTTATCCCTCCCTCTCTAGTGACTCTTGCGTGGAAGTTCCACATCTTGGGTATCTGCTATCCCATACGTCACTAGCTCATGGACTCTTGCCAATTACAAGAAAGAAAACATAATTTATGTAAGAACTTACCTGATAAATTAATTTCTTTCATATTGGCAAGAGTCCATGAGGCCCAACCTTTTTTGTGGTGGTTATGATTTTTTTGTATAAAGCACAATTATTCAAATTCCTTATTGATGCTTTCGCTCCTTTCTTATAACCCCATTTCTTGGCTATTCGTTAAACTGAATTGTGGGTGTGGTGAGGGGTGTATTTATAGGCATTTTGAGGTTTGGGAAACTTTGCCCCTCCTGGTAGGAATGTATATCCCATACGTCACTAGCTCATGGACTCTTGCCAATATGAAAGAAATGAATTTATCAGGTAAGTTCTTACATAAATTATGTTATTTAAGCATACACACATATTTAGCCTGTCATGTGGCCTTACTGACAAGAGAAGTACCACATATAGACCAACAGTTACACAGAATCCATGTCCAAAATAAGCAGAGACTTCATATATTTACAAAGTGAATACACAATGTACATTGTTAGAGGGACGCTCAAGTTAAAATTAAACCTTCATGATTTAGATACAGCACACAATTTTAAACAACTTTCCAAATTAGTTTAATTAACAAAATGTGCACAGTCTTCTTATATTTACACTTTTTGAGTCACCAGCTCCTACTGAGCATGTGTGAGAATTCACAGAAAAATATGAATATACATTTGTGATTCGCTGATGGCTGTCACAGGGGGAGTAGAAATAGACATAACTTTGAAAAGTGTCAGAAAAAAATCTACTACTTATTTGAAGTTCAGCTATTACATTGTCTTGTTATCATGTATTTGTTGCAAATATACTGTATTAATTTGAACTTCAGATTAAGGGGCCAATTTATCACATTTCGGATGGACATGATTCGCTGTGGCGAACATGTCCACCCATTATTGCTAAATGCAGACAGCATAAGCTGACGGTATTTAACATTGCACAATAATTTCTAGTGAAATGCTTGTGCAATGCCGTCCCCTTCACAAGAAATGCTTGTGCAATTTTAAATGCAGACAGCGTATGCTGTCAGCATTTAGCGATGCCAGATGGACATGATTCCCTACAGCGAATCATGTCCTCCCGGCATTTAATAAATCGGCCCCCATATGTAATTTTGTTCATTATAATATATAATTGCACATATTATAGCAAATTGTGTACACTGTAAATCACATAACAATGTGCAGAGGTGTAAAGCTGCCTAAAGGTCTTTGCAAAAACACCTGCATATAAGATGTTATCAAATCTGAACCCTTATAAATAAGTGATTACACCTTTGTGTATATACAGCATGAAGTGTTTTATTAGCAGAGAGTTTAATAAGAGTATAAAACTCAATGTTAGTAGCCACAAAATATACTGCCATAGCCTTGCTAGCTTTTATTATACTCAGAGGTAAAGTTAGTAGGTCCTAAAAACATAGACAGTACATAATCCCTTAAAGGAAGTCAAAAGGGGGAGGTAAATATCTCTAACAGAGTGTATTGACCTTACATAATGGAACAAGCTTCTAAAACCCATGTAATGTATGTACAGGGAGGGTTTTTAGCAGGGGCTGACTGGCAACTTTTGGCCCAGGGGGCAAGTACAACCAAGAGGCCCATGGTGCAACAGCTTGACTCCCTGCCCGCCTCCTTCCTGCACCCGCCCACCTACTTCCCGTTCCCCCATAATGAGAGAGAGAGAGAAAGAATACAACTAGGCTATCCATCCCAAAACAGAACCTTTAGACCGAGCAAAGAAACCTAAATTACACTGGTGAATGTGATGTTTTTGGCTCACCAGACTCTGCGTGACCACCGGCACCAGCCTAGCCTCGCTGCTGCTTCTTGCCTCAGCTCGTTGCTTCCCTCTCATCTCTCACTCTTCCCGTGCACGCAGCTGCATAGGATGCTGCTGAGACTCTGGCTGAGAGGAAGTGATGAGTGTCAGGGAGTGCTGATGTAAAAACTCTATCACCTTAAGCATTAACTGTAAGAACTCTACATAACACCTTAAGCATTGCTCCTCCTTTTCCTTGTTTAGCCTTTTTAAGGTCACTTCCTGCTTCCTTTTACTGCTTGAATATTTTGTTGCAATCTTTAAGTTTTAGATGATCCTTGTCTAAAGTTATTTCAAGCTTCCTGCTTTATCTCTGGAGTTTCTATTTACCAACTGCAGCTCAAACTCCAGCTGACACTCATCATATCCAGATACCTTTCAGCTATCTACAACGGACCTGCAAGCTCCTCTCTGCAACTCTGTTACTAACAGCCAACACTGGACCAGCTGCATTCACAGCTTTGCTTCCTTTAAACAACAAACGCAAGTATATGTGTTAGCTCTGAACTTTAACAAGTTAATACTGCTGCTACATAAACTGTCTGCTGCTTCATTAACTGTTTGCTGCTACATAAACTGTCTGCTGCTTCATTATCTGTTTGCTGCTACATAAACTGTCTGCTCATAAGAATACTTATTGCTGTTAAGAAACAAACACCTCTAACTGCTTGCTGCATTAACCCTATTATCTAAATAGCTTAATAATGTAGATATCGTTTGTTTAAGAAATATCAATGCACATGGGTGAGCTCTTTATAAATCATGAAATAAAAATTGTGGGTTTCATGTCCCTTTAAGTTGATGCTCAGTCTCACGGCCGCTGTATGCAAGTACTGTCCCCTGCTCAGTCACTCACAGGTGCACTGTCCTAATAAGGTGGTGCAGCGGCGGCCTATTTTACACTGAATCAGTGAGGCCCGGGGGGCAATTGCTCAGTCCGCCCCTGGTTTTTAGTAAATTATTCTTCTAATGTGCTGACTATCGCCTAGATTACGAGTTTTGTCGGTAAAACCGTGCGTTGCTAACGAGCCTTTTTTTCTCACCGCTCACTTAATACAGTGCTGGTATTACGAGTTGTCTGAATGGCTGCGTTAGCCTCAAAAAAGTGAGCGGAGAGCAAAATTTAGCTCCACATCTCACCTCAATACCAGCGCTGCTTACGATAGCGGTGAGCTGGCTAAACGTGTTTGTGCACGATTTCCCCATAGGAATCCATGGGGCTGAGCTGGCTGAAAAAAAACCTAACACCTGCAAAAAAGCAGCGTTCAGCTCCTAACGCAGCCCCATTGATTCCTATGGGGGAAAAAAGTTATGTCTACACCTAACACCCTAACATGAACCCCGAGTCTAAACACCCCTAATCTTACACTTATTAACCCCTAATCGGCCACCCCCGACATTGCTGACACCTGCATTATATTATTAACCCCTAATCTGCCGCTCCGGACACCGCCGCCACCTACATTATACATATGAACCCCTAATCTGCTGTTCCTAACATCGCTGACACCTACATTATATTTATTAACCACTAATCTGCCATCCCCAATGTCGCAGCAACCTACCTACACTTATTAACCCCTAATCTGCCCCCCCAACGTCGCCGCCACTATAATAAAGTTATCAACCCCTAAATATAAGTCTAACCCTAAACCTAACCCCCCTAACTTAAATATAATTTAAATAAATCTAAATAAAATTACTATTATTAACTACATTATTCCTATTTAAAACTTAATACTTACCTATAAAATAAACCCTAATATAGCTACAATATTAACTAATAATTACATTGTAGCTATTTTAGGATTTATTTTTATGTTACAGGCAACTTTATATTTATTTTAACTAGGTACAATAGTTATTAAATAGTTATTAACTATTTAATAGCTACCTAGCTAAAATAAATACAAGTTTACCTGTAAAATAAATCCTAACCTAAGTTACAATTACACCTAACACTACACTATAATTAAATTAATTAAATAAACTAACTGCAATTAAATACAAATAAATTAAATAAACTAAAGTACGAAAAACAACAAACACAAAATTACAGAAAATAAAAAAATAATTACAAAATTTTAAACTAATTACACCTAATTTAATCCCCCTAATAAAATAAAAAAGCCCCCCAAAATAATAAAATTCCCTACCCTATACTAAATTCTAAAACTCTTAACTACTGACTTTTAAATGTGGTAGGAGTCTTGACAGGAGAGGTGTACCGCTCACTTTGTCCAAGACTCGCAATACCAGCGTTAGGCAAATCCAATTAAAAAGATAGGATACGCAATTGACGTAAAGGGATTGCGGTATGCTCTAGTCACGGAAAAAAAGTGAGCGGTACACCTGCAAAGGGCAACAGTGTTTCCTGTATGTATATATATATATATATATATATATAAACATATACATATATATACCTATTTAGACATATATCTATATGTATCTCTGTGTTAAAGCCATTTGCCTGCTTTTTTTCCCTAACACTTGAGACATCATATCTTTGAGTCCTTATACAGATAGTGTTATTATCAGTGTAACAGTACTGTGAAATATATTTTTGATGTGTTTTGTGACACTTTTTTGTCTCACGTAACAGTTAACTAGAGCTCTGAGGTTGCGGTAATCATTCTAGCTTAAACTATAATTGCGCTCACGCATTTACTTTCAACTTGTAATATGCCCGCTCTTTCCAACGAGTGCAAACAGCCGTGATAAACCCAATCTCACCAGTGCAAAACATTTAAAGTGCCAATCGTAATATGGCTCATGGTGTTGTTAATCACTTTTATGTAGAGCAGATTATAAAAAACAAGTTACAAGGGCACGCCCCAAACTTTCTCCTTACTGCAGGTTTTCCAGAGACGCTGGGACGGTTCTGTAGACTTTCTACGTAACTGGAATTCTTACAAGACAGGATTTGGAAGTCGTCTTAATGAGTTCTGGTTGGGGAACGACAATCTTCACAAGATAACAACAGTTGGTAAAAGTTTTTGATGTTTCTCCCTCTTCTGTACAGTAAAGCCTGTGTGTGTAGAGAGAGCGAAAAGAGAGAGAGAGAGAGAGAGAGAAAAGAAAGAGAGAGAGAGAAAGAGAGAGAAAGAGAAGAAAGAGAGAGAAAAAAAAGAGAGATAAAACAAAGAGAGAAAAAGAAAAGAAAGAGAGAGAAAAGAAAGAGAGAAAAGAGAGAGAGATAGAAAAGAAAGAGAGACGGAAAAGAAAGAGAGAGATAGAGAGAGAGAGAGAGAGAGAGAGAGAGAGAGAGAGAAAAGAGAGAGAAAGAAAAGAAAGAGAGAGGGAGAGAAAAGAAAGAGAGAGAGAGAAAAGAAAGAGAGAAATAGAAAAGAGAGAGAGAGAGAGAACAGAAAGAGAGAGAAAAAAGAAAGAGAGAGATAGATAGAGAGAAAAAGAATAACTCATTGGATGGTCCATTAACAAATCTGGATAAATCAGAAGACGTGATATACCACAGAAAACCTCTAGCTACACTGTTTATCAAGAGTATATATATATATATATATATATATATATATATATATATATCAGAAATCAACTGGATCGAATACGATTGGGCTGATTGACACCCCCTTCTAGTGGCCGATTGGCCGCAAATCTGCAGGGGGCAGCATTGCACCAGCAGTTCACAAGAACTGCTGGTGCAATGATAAATGCCGACAGCATATGCTTTTGGCATTTATCGATGTGCAGCAGACATGATCCGCTATATCGGATCATGTCCGCTCGCACAATCCTAAATATGCCCCATAGTCTGATGAAGGGGTGAGATCCCAGAAATGTCACTTATTTCTCATGTGCAAATAAAGCACTATTTTCACAAATCCATTGAGTGCATGCTGTTTTTGGGACTGTCAATTTGGTAGCTGACCTGGAGGTAATTATATCTATACTAGTCCTAAAGCCCGTTCACATGGGACATTTTTTGTAGGGTACAGCGGTCCCACCCCTTGCGCTCTCTCCCTCCCCCTTTCTTTTGCTCTCTCTCTCTCCCCCCTCTCTTTTGCGCTTTCTCTCCCCCTCTTTTTGAGCTCTCTCCCCCCTCTCTTTTGCGCTCTCTCCCCCTCTCTTTTGCGCTTTCTTTCCCCCTCTCTTTTGAGCTCTCTCCACCTCTCTTTTGAGCTCTCTCTCTCCCCCTCTCTTTTGAGCTCTCTCCCCCTCTCTTTTGAGCTCTCCCTCTCTTTTGAGCTCTCTCTCTCCCCTCTTTTGCGCTCTCTCTCTCCCCCTCTCTTTTGCGCTCTCTCTCCCCCTCTCTTTTCTGCTCTCTCTCTCACCCCTCTCTTTTGCGCTCTCTCTCCCCCCTCTTTTGCGCTCTCTCTCCCCCCTCTCTTTTGCGCTCTCTCTCTCCTCTCTCTCTCCCCCTCTCTCTCTCTCCCCTCTATCTCTCTCCCTCTCTCTACCCCCCTCTCTCTCTCTCCCCTCTCTCTCCCCCCTCTCTCTCTCTCTCCCCCCTCTCTCCCCCCCTCTCTCTCTCCCTCCCCTCTCTCTCTCCCCTCTCCCTCTCCTCTCTCTCCCCCCCTCTCTCTCTCTCCCCCTCTCTCTCTCCCCCCCCCCCCTCTCTCCCCCCCCCCTCTCTCTCTCTCCCTCCCCCCCTCTGTCTCTCCCTCCCCCCCCTCTCTCTCTCCCTCCCCACTCTCTCTCTCTCCCTCCCCCCCCTCTCTCTCTCTCTCCTCCCCTCTCTCTCTCCTCCCCCCCTCTCTCTCCCCCCCTCTCTTGTGCTCTCTTTATCTCCCCTCTTGATCTCTCTCTCCCCTCTTGATCTCTCTCTCACCTTTCTTATCTTTTCCCTACCCCCTGTCTCCCCTCTTTTGAGCTGTTTTGAGCTCTCAGTCTGCACGGACTTTCACGGGCTGCCTGGCCCCACCCCCTTCACACTCGGCCACGCCCCTTTCATGACCCTTCACGCTCGGTCCCGCCCCCTTCACAGTCAGCCACGCCCCCGTCGATGCTCGGTCACGCCCACTTCTGCTCGCACTGCAGAGACTTAGGGATTGTAAGGCCAGGTGTGTTTGTCCTCGTGCTGTCTCTACTGCGCATGACAGCTTCGGACAAACACACTTGGCCTTTTATAGTATAGGATAGTGGAGTGTCCCGGTTTTCTGAAAGGTAATTATGGCAACCCTATAGCGGTACCTTTTTAACAATATTGTACAGAAATTATTATATTTTTTAGCCACTAGGTGGCGATTTTTACTAGTTTTAATTCATTTTATTTAAACATTTCCACCAATTTATAGGCAAATGGGAACTTCGTGTTGATCTCCAGGACTTCGACAGCAAAAACTACTATGCCCATTATAACTCTTTTCAAATCTTGGGAGAGGATAATAAGTACAAAATGTTGCTTGGAGCCTTCAAGGGGGGTAATGCAGGTAAAAGATAATGCTAGATTGGTGCAACTATGTGTGAATAAATTATTTTAAAAAAGATATATGTGTGCAAGGGGTGGGGTGAATTGTACAATAACATCATTTAAACAGTCAGACAGGCACGTCACTGGGTGAAGATAAAGGGACAGTCTCCTTGATTTATTTTTATTGTTTAAAAATATACAGTGGGGCAAAAAAGTATTTAGTCAGCCACCAATTGTGCAAGTTCTCCCACTTAATAAGATGAGAGAGGCCTGTAATTTTCATCATAGGTATCAGAGCGAATTCGTTTTGCTTATAGCGCTTGTGTATAGAGTGACCTGTGGCTCCTGTCTAGAGCGGATCCCCAAAAAAAGTCCGCGGTTTGTGCTATGGTATATATAGATAGTAAGATAGGAGCGCCAAAGGAGGCAAGGCCAAAGGTTTAGGGGAATATATGGTATAATGTAGTTGATAAAGTTAGAATCAGAATTAGTTCCCTGAGATGGTGGACCACAATGATTGTGTCAGTCCTACCTATGGTATTATTGAATTTGTTTAAAAGCGTGGAGTCCAAGCGTCTAGCGCTTTGGATTGGGGCTTAGTGTTAATATGTACTATGAAGGCATATATAGGTGCAGGACAATTAATAATATATAGTGGAGAGTGGCTATATATAGTTATATTAGATGACACAGAGCATACGTCTTCCAAATAAAATATCACAGTTTAATACAGTTGTGTACAATTTAGTACAGCGTATACAGTTAAAAACAAGTTACATGAAAAAATATGGATCCATAATACTATAAAATAATTAGAAATATTTAAAAATATTAAAAATATATTAAGAACAATAATACGGTGAAAATTCTGAATGATAGAAATGGTCGAGGTCTCTCTGACAAAGTCCCTACGTCTGTCGTGGGGAGGGCAAGCTAAAGTACAGCTGTACAGCAAATATGCTAATAAGATAACTTTGCTAATAAGATAGCAGTGTAAACGTAGCGGTTACAAAATAGCGGATAAAAAATATATAAAAATAATATATGTTGAATATAATATGATAATAATACACAAATGTACAAATGAAAAACCACAAATGTGCAAATGAACAAATAATGATCAAATAATAGTCCAAAAAATAGGCAAATGTGTGATGACAAAAAAGGTGATCTTTAAATGGAAGTGTAGACAGTCCAAATTAATGTGAAGTGATTCAATCCGTGAAAGAACACAAAAAGATGCAATATAATAAAGTCCACAAAAATATTCCAAAAGTTATAATCCTTATTGCAAATCGTGATGTCTCAAAAAATGGTAAAAATATCCAAAATATAAAAATATATAAAAATGTCCAAAATATAGAAATCTCCAAAATATCCAATGTAAAAAATATATAAGTGACTGGTGTATACACAAAATTGTGAACGTGATCACTGAAAAACCAAAAATTATTAAACTTCAAAAAGCCTGTAGTTCTTATTATAGTGCACAATGGTATCAAAATTAGAAAATATATCAAAAAATATAATGCACAAAATAGAATAAAAATAGAAAAATATATGAGAGAAAAAAAAAGAAGAACTTGGGGATTCCTCAAAACCTGTAAACAAAAAATAACAACATAGTGTGATACAGGTTTTGAGGAATCCCCAAGTTCTTCTTTTTTTTTTTTTTTCTCTCATATATTTTTCTATTTTTATTTTTCTTTTTACGTAGGGACTTTGTCAGAGAGACCTCGACCATTTCTATCATTCAGAATTTTCACCGTATTATTGTTCTTAATATATTTTTAATATTTTTAAATATTTCTAATTATTTTATAGTATTATGGATCCATATTTTTTCATGTAACTTGTTTTTAACTGTATACGCTGTACTAAATTGTACACAACTGTATTAAACTGTGATATTTTATTTGGAAGACGTATGCTCTGTGTCATCTAATATAACTATATATAGCCACTCTCCACTATATATTATTAATTGTCCTGCACCTATATATGCCTTCATAGTACATATTAACACTAACCCCCAATCCAAAGCGCTAGACGCTTGGACTCCACGCTTTTAAATGAATTCAATAATACCATAGGTAGGACTGACACAATCATTGTGGTCCACCATCTCAGGGAACTAATTCTGATTCTAACTTTATCAACTACATTATACCATATATTCCCCTAAACCTTTGGCCTTGCCTCCTTTGGCGCTCCTATCTTACTATCTATATATTTCATCATAGGTATACCTCAACTATGAGAGATAAAATGTGGAAACAAATCCAGACAATCACATTGTCTGATTTGGAAATAATTTATTTGCATATTATGGTGGAAAATAAGTATTTGGTCACCTACAAACAAGCAAGATTTCTGGCTCTCACAGACCTGTATCTTCTTCTTTAAGAGGCTCCTCTGTCCTCCACTCATTACCTGTATTAATGGCACCTGTTTGAACTTGTTATCAGTATAAAAGACACCTGTCCACAACCTCAAACAGTCACACTCCAAACTCCACTATGGTGAAGACCAAAGAGCTGTCGAAGGACACCAGAAACAAAATTGTAGACCTGCACCAGGCTGGGAAGACTGAATCTGCAATAGGCAAGCAGCTTGGTGTGACGAAATCAACTGTGGGAGCAATAATTAGAAAATGGAAGACATACAAGACCACTGATAATCTCCCTCGATCTGGGGCTCCACGCAAGATCTCACCCCGTGGGGTCAAAATGATCACAAGAACGGTGAGCAAACATCCCAGAACCACACAGGGGGACATAGTGAATGACCTGCAGAGAGCTGGGACCAACGTAACAAAGGCTACCATCAGTAACACACTAACACCACCAGGGATTCAGATCCTGCAATGCCAGACGTGTCCCCCTGCTTAAGCCAGTACATGTCCGGGCCCGTCTGAAGTATGCTAGAGAGCATTTGGATGATCCAGAAGCGGATTGGGAGAATGTCATATGGTCAGATGAAACCAAAGTAGAACTGTTTGGTAGAAACACAACTCGTCATGTTTGGAGGAGAGAGAATGCTGAGTTGCAACCAAAGAACATCATACCTACTGTGAAGCATGGGGGTGGCAACATCATGCTTTGGGGCTGTTTCTCTGCAAAGGGAACAGGACGACTGATCCATGTGCATGAAAGAATGAATGGGGCCATGTATCATGAGATTTTGAGTGTAAACCTCCTTCCATCAGTAAGGGCATTGAAGATGAAACGTGGCTGGGTCTTTCAGCATGACAATGATCCCAAACACACAGCCCGGGCAACGAAGGAGTGGCTTCGTAAGAAGCATTTCAAGGTCCTGAAGTGGCCTAGCCAGTCTCCAGATCTCAACCCCATAGAAAACCTTTGGAGGGAGTTGAAAGTCCGTGTTGCCCAGCGACAGCCCCAAAACATCACTGCTCTAGAGGAGATCTGCATGCAGGAATGGGCCAACATACCAGCAACAGTGTGTGACAACCTTGTGAAGACTTACAGAAAATGTTTGACCTCTGTCATTGCCAACAAAGGATATATAACAAAGTATTGAGATGAACTTTTGATATTGACCAAATACTTATTTTCCACCATAATTTGCAAATAAATTCTTTCTAAATCAGACAATGTGATTGTCTGGATTTGTTTCCACATTTTGTATCTCATAGTTGAGGTATACCTATCATGAAAATTACAGGCCTCTCTCATCTTCTTAAGTGGGAGAACTTGCACAATTGGTGCCTGACTAAATACTTTTTTGCCCCACTGTAGATAGAACCCTTACTATCCATGCCCTAGTTTTGCATAAACAACATTATTATAGTTATATACTTTAGATAAATCTCTGCCTCTCTGTTTCTAAAGCCCCTGCTGGCCACCTCTTATCTTCACATGGTTAAACAGTGCTAGTTCCTGTGTTTCATATGGATAACATTGTGCTCACTCCCATGGAGAATGATAATGGTTATGCAGGAACCAGCATTAATTTGCTAAAATGCAAGACCTCGATCACATACTTGGCGACCTGCACAGCTTCGCCAATTTTTTCTATAATCGATGGATCACAAACCCAACACAGCAGACAAGTTACACGCGTAGATTTTACACAGCGTGCACAGTTTTTACTCCCATAGACTAACATATAACTGGCGTCACCAGTTGTTTTTTTTACAAAGGCAGCGCATGGACTTATGAGCGCAGAATGGATGTAGTTTATTTTACTCCATTTCAGCTTGCCACACATAGGCAGGTGCAGCAACCCTTGCGCACAGTAAAAAAGCAGCATAACTCCCTGGAAGACTTAACAAACATCTAATGCATGCGCAATATCAACCCCTAAACCGCCATCCTCCCACATCGCGATCACTAATAAAATGTATTATCCCCTAAACTGCCATACCCCCACATCACAATCATTATTAAAATTGATTAACCCTTAAATCGCCATCCCCCATATCACAATCACTATTAAAAGTTATTAACCCCTAAACCGCCATCCCCCTAATTAAAGTTATTAACCCCTAAAATGAACATCCCACACAACGCAAAGTACCTAATTAAACTTTTAACCCCACCATCCCCCCACAACGCAAAGAACCTAATTAAACTATTAAACCCTAAACAGCCATCCCCCCACAACGCAAAGTAGCTAATTAAACTATTAACCCCTAAACCGCCATACCCCCACAACGCAAATTATTAAAATAATAACTAAACCCCCTAACCTAACACCCCATAACCTAACCCCAATTAAATACCCTTAAAAAAAATTAAAATTAAACTAACTACCTTTAAAAAAATTACAAAAAATAAAAAACCTAAATTACAAAAAAAACTAACATTACAGAAAAAAAAACTAACATTACTAAAAATAATAAATCCTAACATTACCAGAAAAAAACTAAAATAGCAAAAAATAAAAAAGCTACAATTGCAAAAAAAAAAAACAAAAGAAATGATCCTATTCTAATACCCCCCAAAAAAATAATCTAAAACTAAACTACCAAAAAGGGCATTTTGCAGGGCATTGCCCCAAAGCTAACAGCTCTTTTACATTAAAAAACCCCAACAATTACCACCTAAAATTACAACCCCCCAAAATAATAAAAAACAAAATGTATGCTTACCCGATAAATGTATTTATTTCCGGATATGGTGAGTCCACGGCTTGAGTAATTACTGTTGGGAATATCACTCCTGGCCAGGAGGAGGCAAAGAGCATTACAGTTAAACTGCTAAATATCACTCCTTTACCCACAACCCCCAGTCATTCGACCAAAGGGAAATGGAGAAAAAGGAGTAACACAAGGTGTAGAGGTGCCTGAGGTTATAGTCAAAAGAACAACTGTCTTAAAATAAAGGCTGGGGCTGTGGACTCACCATACCAGGAAATAAATAAATATATCAGGTAAGCATAAATTTTGTTTTTCTTTCCTAAGATATGGTGAGTCCACGGCTTGAGTAATTACTGTTGGGAACCAATACCCAAGCTAGAGGACACGGATAAATAAGGAGGAACAAGACAGGCAGTCCTAACAGAAGACACCACCGCTTGAAGAGCCTTTCTCCCAAAAGAAGCCTCAGCTGAGGCAAAAATATCAAATTTGGAAAATTTGGAAAAAGTATGTAGAGAAGACCAAGTTGCAACCTTGCAAATTTGTTCCACAGAAGCTTCATTTTTGAAAGCCTAAGAAGAGGAAACAGCTCTTGTGGAATGAGCCGTAATTCTCTCAGGAGGCTGCTGTCCAGCAGTCTCATAAGCCAAGCGAATTATACTTCGGAACTAAAAAGAGTAGTAGCAGTAGCTTTTTGACCTTTACGTTTCCCAGAGAAACAGACAAAGAGGGCAGAGGACTGGCGAAAATCCTTAGTCGCCTGTAAGTAGAATTTAAGAGCATGTACAACATCCAAATTGTGTAACAAACGTTCTTTGGAAGAAGAAGGATTAGGACACAGAGAGGGAACAACAATGTCCTGATTGATATTTCTATTTAAAAAAACAACCTTAGGAAGGAAACCTAACTTAGCTGAGAGTTCCGAGACTCTTCGAGCAGAAGAGATAGCAACAAGAAACAAAACCTTCCAAGATAACAACTTAATGTCTATGGAATGCAACGGCTCAAACGGAGCCAGCTGTAAAACTTTAAGAACAAGGTTTAGTCTCCAAGGAGGAACACCATACTTAAAGACAGGCCTGATTTTGACCAAGGCCTGACAAAAAGATTGCACACCTGGCACATCCGCCAAACGTTTATGTAGTAAAACTGATAAAGCAGAAATCTGACCCTTCAGGGTACTGACTGACGATCCCTTTTCCAGGCCTTCCTGAAGAAAAGATAAAATTCTAGGAATTCTAATTCTACTCCAAGAGTAGCCCTTGGATTCACACCAATAATGATATTTACGCTATATCTTATGGTAAATCTTTCTAGTAACAGGCTTATGAGCTTAAATCATGGTCTCAATGACCGATTCAGAAAAAACACGCTTAGACAGAATTAAGCGTACAATCTCCAAGCAGTCAGCTTCAGAGAAATGAGATTTGGATGAAGGAAGGGACCCTGAATCAGGAGGTCCTTCCTCAGAGGTAGTCTCCAAGGTCGGAGAGATGACATCTCCACTAGGTCTGCAAACCAGATCCTGCGAGGCCACTCAGAGGCTATTAGAATCACCGACACCCTCTCCTGTTTGATAGGAGCAATGACTCGTGGAAGGAGAGCAAATGCAGGAAACAGGTATGCCAACCTGAAAACCCAAGGAAACGCCAGAGCATCTTTTAGAACGGCCTGCTGATCTCTTGACCATGAACCGTACCTTGGAAGCATGGCGTTCTGATGGGACACCATCAGATCTAACTCCGGCACCCCCCATTTGAGGACTAAGCTGGAAGTCTGTCTGCTCAGAAAATCTGCTTCCCAGTTGTCTACTCCTGAAATGTGGATGGCATACTGCAATTGTGGGTCTCTGCCCACTGAAGAATCAGAGTAACCTCCTTCATGGCCAAGGAACTCCGAGTTCCTCCCTGGTGATTTATGTAAGTCAAAGAGGTTATGTTGTCTGACTGGAACCTGATAAACTGGTCTGAGGACAACTGAGGCCAAGCCAATAGAGCATTGTAAATCACCCTCAACTCCAAGATGCTGATGGGAAGAGCAGACTCCTCCAGAGTCCAAAGGCCCTGAGCTTTTAACGAGTTCCAGTGGTCACGATCACCCAGGAAGGTCTCTGAAAGCATGTGCCCTGAGACAGATGTTCCTGAGAAATCCACCACGGGAGATAGTCCCTTGACGAATGATCTAACGCTATTCTCTGAGATAGAACCGCATGGTCACCATTCCATTGTCTGAGCATGCACAACTGGAGAGCTCTCAAATGGAATCGAGCAAAAGGAATGATGTCCATGGAAGCCACCAGCAGACCGATTACCTCCATACATTGAGCCACTGAAGGATGAGCAGTTGCTTGAATAGAGAGGCAAGAGGAAATGATTTTGTTTTTCCTGACCTCTGTCATAAAAATTTTCATCAATAGAGAATTTATTATGGTCCCTAAGAATACTACTCTTGTAGCAGGAGAAAGGGAGCTTTTTTCCAGATTTACATTCTATCCGTAGGAATGAAGAAAACACAACAATATCTCTGTGTAAGATTTTGCTTGTTGAAAAGATGGCGCCTGAACAAATATGTCGTCCAGGTAGGGTGCCACAGTAATTCCACAAGAACAGATCACTGCCAAAAGAGCCCCCAGAAACTTTGAAAAAAAAGTCTGGGAGCCATGGCTAGACTAAATGGAAGGGCCACGAATTGGAAATGTTTGTCCAGAAAGGCAAATCTCAGGAATCTGTGATGGTCCCTGTGAATAGGAACATGAAGATACACATCCTTTAGGTCTATGGTTGTCATGAACTGACCCTCTTATACTAAAGGAAGAATGGAGTGTATAGTCTCCATTTTGAAGGATGGAACTTTGAGAAACTTGTTTAGACACTTCAAGTCTAGAATGGGACGGAAAGTTCCTTCTTTTTTGGGTACCACAAATAGGTTGGAGTAGAACCAGAGACCCTGTTCCTGCACTGGAACTGGAACTATCACTTCCAGGGAGGAAAGATGTTGTATACATTTCAAGAACGCCTCTCTCTTTATCTGGTCTGCAGATAATCTTGAGAGATGAAATCTGCCTCTGGAAGGAAAAGTCTTGAATTCCAATTTTTAACCCTGGAATACTATGTCCACAGTCCAGGGATCTGGGACATCTCGTATCCAGGCTTGAGAGAACTGAGAAAGTCTGCCCCCAACCTGATCAGATCTGGGATCGGGGGCAAACCCTTCATGCTGATATGGAATCAGTTGCGGGTTTCTTTGATTGTTTCCCCTTGTTCCAAGACTGATTGGGTTTCCAGGAAGACTTGGATTGTTCCTGCTTGGAAGAAGAAGGGGAAGGCTTTCCTCTGAAGTTACAAAAGGTACAAAAATTACTCTGACGTCCTTTAGGCCTATTCTTGTATCTTGAGGTAGAAAAGACCCTTTTCCACCCGTAATATCAGAGATAATTTCAGCCAAACCGGGTCAAAACAAGGTTTTGCCCTTGTAAGGAATCGCAGAAGATTGACTTTAGAGGAAATGTCCGCAGACCAGGATTTCAACCATAACGCCCTGCGGGCTAGGACAGCGAAACTAGAAGTTTTAGCTCCTAGTCTAACAACCCGTAATATGGCATCTGCAATAAAGGAATTAGCCAACTTAAGAACATTAATCCTATCTTGAATTTCATCCAAGGAAGTCTCTACTTGAAGAGAATCAGACAAGGCATTGAACCAATAGAATGCCGCACTAGTCACGGTGGCAATACACACCGCAGGTTGCCATTGGAGACCTTGATGAACATAAATCTTTTTCAAATAAGCCTCCAGCTTCTTGTCTATCAGATCCTTAAAAGAGCAGCTATCCTCAATAGGAATAGATTTAGCCTTCAACTTTGGGTACAGTATACCAAGGGTCTTTAATGGAGTCCTCGACAGGAAACATTTTCTTAAAAATGGGAGATGGGGAAAGAGACACCCCTGGTTTCTTCCATTCCTGTGAGATAATCTCCCTAGCATGGTCCAGCACAGGAAAAACCTCTGAAGTGGAAGGTTCATCAAAGAAACTATTAAGTTTACTAGATTTCTTAGGAGTGACAACAACAGGGGTATCAGAGTCATCTAAAGTAGCTAAAACCTCCTTTAACAATACACAAAGGTGTTCAAGCTTAAATCTGAAGGAATTATACTGTCCGAAACTGTGATTTTACCCTCAGAAATTCCTGATGTATCTTCCTCATCAGACTTATGAGAAAAGGCAACTTGGGAAGCAGAACTGAGGACAGGCACCTTATTTTCTGAATTTCTAGATTTCCTCTTGCGTTTTCCCTGTAATCTGGGAATGGCAGCTAATGCCGCAGATACCGCTGAAGATAGCTGGGCAGCAATTTCTGCTTTTAAATAAACTCCACTAGGAGTTATAGAGGAACCACAGGGCACTGCATGTGATGCCATTGAGGCTTGGGACGTAGCAGGAGAAAGCTGAGGTATTATTTTAACAGCACCATCCTGAGAGACATTAGGCTCAAAAAGTTTACCTTTATTTTGCAAGGTTTTCTTGACACATGAAGAACAAAACTGCATAGGAGCTGCAATTTGTGCATCTAAATATAATAAGCATGAATTCATGAGAGCAGGCTCTTGCTCCATATCAGACATGTTGTGAAACAGTAAATAAGCTTGTACAGATAAGTTTCAAAGATTTTAATATTTAATTAAAATAAGCCAAGGAAAAAATACACTTTAAATTTTATTCCAAATTAGGATCGATCCCCAGCTAAAATTATGTGAGAAAAGTTAAGAAAAAACATTTAATAAACATCAAATAAACTTCTAAAATACCCCTCAGGTAACCCCACACCTCAATTACTGAGGTGCCTTACCGCTACTAATTAAGACCGGATTACCCAGAAATGGAGAAAAACTACCTTTTCCTCAGAAACGTTATGAAGTAAAGCCGGTCATGTGACCACAACTGCCAAGCTCAAATTACTGCTGCGACACAGAGAGGCACTATAAATAGCTTCCTGGTACACTGAGTACCAGAAATAACTGTTTTTTCAAACCTGACCGTTTAAAATGTTGTATTGTTTCATTTTAAAGCAAAGGGGAAATAAATAAGCTGCTGAAATAGAAAATTCACCTCTACTTGCAGTTTAAACTTGTATTGTTTTAACAAGTAAATATTTGTCAGAAAATAAAGCCTAATAAAAACAATTTACCCTTTCTTTTTAAAAGAATTTAAATGTTAGTCTCACACATGCTACAGTGCCTGCTTCATGAATGTGTATCACATACTAAAAAGCATACTAAATGGCATATAGAGGCTGAGGCAGAAATATAAAAATATATAAAAATTATTTATTTAGGTACAGATATGTAATAACTAAACAGGGGAAATGTCTCCTCATTAAAAGCAAATCTTTGAAAGCACACCTTTAAAAGTTCCTACTATACCAACAAGGAAAGCTAAACTTAGGAGATGATGTCCTATAAAGTCCTGCAATGTTCCAAAACAGTGGATAAGGCAACAACAGAATATTCTGATGGTAAACAGTGTATTGGTTATGGTTAGTAAGGTACCTGGAAAAGATTAGCGAATGTCTTCCCTTGAACTCCTCTCGGCGGAACACTCTGTTGGTCAAGGGATTGCTAGAGAGAAAAAATAAAGTTTAGGTGAATACCTTCAAGTAGCTACTTCGGCTGTAAGTCGGCTTGTAAAACCTCATCCGGGCGGTTAATGCCGTTTGCTATCCTCCTCGGCAACACTTGGATGACGTAACTAGCCGTAAGGCGTCCTGGTCAGAGGTCACTGGTGTAGATACAGATGATGACAATAGCACTATTGTGGTTAATTCCTTTTCTATAGAAGAAGAATCTCAGTGGTAGTGTTGGATATATCACCAATCCTCTTTTGGGTGATTTTTGATGATGGTTACGCATAAAGGTTCTTGTTCCCATACACCTCCCTCCGTTCACAATTGGAACTCCTCAGGGTGGGTGTACATACAAACAAATAGGCAAAGCAAAATATGGTCCTGGTCAATGCATTTCGCCACTTGGGGGCTTTATCAAGACATATGTTATCATATCTTGCTTTGCTTTATATAAAGGCCTCCTTTTTCCATTGGTTGTCACTTAACTCCAAAATTTATTTAAGGTGGATATTCTTAGTCTTAGGTCTTGATGAAGTTTTAAGGTGGAATTACCATCTTGTTGTGCATGGTGATAGTACTGTGACATATAGATCCTTTTTATCAACATTGCATGTACAACGGCTATCCACATACCCTGTATATATCAATTCTCTGTTGTAGTCTATATTTAGAATAGTGAAAATCTGATTCCAACAAATAATCTAAAAAAACATTTTAGATACATCTCTGTATTAGAATAACCAGATTCAATGGTAAGACAAAACATTACAGGTTCATAAATATAGTTCATATGGTGTTCATTTTAAAACATATTCAGTTTTATAATTAACCTTAAATTAAAACTAATAAAACGGCAATATCAAATTTAATCCTGAAATATTAATTCCCAAATTTATAATGCAATGTAGCTAATAACTTATTGCATACATATTTGATTTTATAAAAAAGGTGAAACATAAATTTTGGAATTTAGTTCTGACGGATACAATGTGTCAATTTTATATATACGTTCTGCCTCTAATTTAAGCAGTTTATGTTCTAAATTGCCACCTCTTTAATTTGTTAAGTGCATGGTCTCCCCAACTGGAAGAAAAAGCACTTACCTGCTCTGCTGTCTGGCATGTAGACAGTTACAAGGCATAAGAGGACACAGTTCCTCACAAAGACCTTTGAAAAAGAAAGAACAGAGTAGCCAACTCTGGCTTTCTAAACTAGGACAGCAATTGTTAGGAAAATGCAGTAAGTACCTCTTTACCAGTTCCTAGCTGCTTTAAAGCCACCACTTCCCGACTGCAAGAAATGACGTGAAATACAACTATACCCCAAAACTTGCTTGTAGATGAAATTAAAAATTTTCTTCAGACACCTAAACTTTACTTCCTCCATGCACCAAAGTCAAAGAGAATGACTGGGGGTTGTGGGTAAGGGAGTAATACTTAGCAGTTTAACTGTGGTGCTCTTTACCTCTTCCTGCTGGCCAGGAGTTATATTCCCAACAGCAATTACTCAAGCCGTGGACTAACCATATCTTAGGAAAGAAACCTAACTTAAAAAAACTCTACTCATTGCCCCGAAAAGGGCATTTGGATGGGCATTGCCCTTAAAAGGGCATTCAGCTCTTTTTCTTCCCAAAATAAAAAATAAAAAATCCCTAGGGGCATATTTATCAAGCTCCATATGGAGCTTGATGCCCTGTGTTTCAGGCTCGCCGGAAACAGAAGTTATGAAGCAGAAATCAACCCGATCGAATACGATCGGGTTGATTGACACCCCCTGCTAGCGGCCGAACAGCTGGTGCAATGATAAATGCCGATAGCAGCGGAAATGATGCAGCGGATAGGCCCCCTAATCATAAAAAAAACACCCCCAAAAAAAACTAAGAAATCTAACACATGTGATTTTAACATAAAAAAATTACTTTTTATTTTTTATTTATGCTACAGAATCCAGCTTCAATCAAATAACCTTAATTAATTGGACAGTTTAGTAAAAATTAAACTTTCATGATTCCAGCAGGGCATGCAATTTTAAACAACTTTCCAATTTATGTTTATCATCAAATTTGCTTTGCTCTCTCGGTATTCTTTGTGGAAAGCTAAACCAAGGTAGGCTCATATGCTAATTTCTAAGCCGTTGAACTGCCTCTTATCTAAGTGCATTTTTTACAGTATTTGACAGTTAGACACTGCTAGTTCATGTGTGTCATATAGATAACATTGTGTTTACTCCCGTGGACTTATTCAAGTCAGCACTGATTGGATAAAATGCATTAACACAAAAGGTATTCCAGCCTCCAAAGTTAAAAAAGACCTTTATTATTTCACATAGGGTCCAGAGAGCAAAACATACGTTTCAGGCCTGCCTTAGGCCCTTAGTCATGTATACTTAATTATACATAGGTTTGTGACTTTTATACCTTTACCTGTTACCTATTCTCATGTGACACAGGGGAAGGGTACAGCACTCACAGGGGTGTGCAGGCCACAATAGAGGGCTACTCAAAACCTCAATACAGCAATACAAAAAACCAAGAGGTAGTGGCAACTTCTTTATTGGAGTCACAACAAAGCCAAAAGCAACAGCAATGTTTCGGGTATGTAACCCTTATTCATGCTACTAAACAACTGACATTTTCTCCTATATATACCCTATAGCCACAAGAGGGCGCTAAAGGGTCAGAAAAATTATTAACTATTAACATTCCTTCTCAAAGGTAATTTCTATTAAATAAATCTTATATATCAGTTAAAAACAACACACCTACTTCGTAATGGAGGAACATAATGTTATAATTTACAAATCCAAGTCATCATAAGAGATATACAGAGATAAATAGTACATTTTTAAACTTAACAAGAGCATTTTACAAAAACACTGATAAGTCCCCTTCTCTATTAAGGCCAACTGGGTCCATGGTACATAATTTAAAAATCCAAAACGCTTCCTTTTGTTTGAGAATGCGCTCCCTATCTCCTCCCCTATGTGGCATTGCTATGTTTTCTATAATCTGAAATCTCAATTGGTTAATAGAATGGCCCATTTTCAAAAAATGATGAGACACATGTGCTTTAACATTCCCTGTTCTGATGTTACTTTTATGTTCAATAATTCTGTCTCTGATAGCCCTGGTCGTCTCTCCTACATAGCTCTGTCCACATAGGCATTTAATTATATATATAATATATTGAGTGTAGCAAGTATGATAACCCCTAATATAAAATTTCCTTCCAGTAGTAGGATGATAAAACAGGGAACCCTTTATCAAATTATTACAGCAAGGACACTTCAAACACGGGTAACAACCCTCATTTTTACTAGAGATAAAACTTTGTGTATGTTTCTTACTGGAGCCCACATCAGCTCTTATCAATTGTTGATGAAGGTTGAGACCCTGTTTAAAGGCAGGCATGGGATAGTTTTTAAATTCTTTTATATTTGGATTACAATCAGTAAGGACTTTCCACTGTTTTCTCATAATACATTGTATCTGGTTACTTTGGGCATTAAAATCAGAAACAAGTATAAGGCGATGCTCATCTTTCTTACTCCTTCTGTTTGGACTTAATAAAGTCTCTCTCTGAATGTTTTTTGCACCTATTCTCATGTGAGCATCTTATTACTCAGTAGTGACATCTTATGTATGTAAATCATACGGCATCCATTTTTCTATTGTTTCAGATGGTCTCATGAGAATAATCCAATTGTTTCACTTACATTAAAAACACTTAAAACCCACATATACAATTAAAAGAGGAGTATTGCACATGCTAACATATTACCTAAAGTAAAAGAAGAAACAGACAAAGATTGGTTCAGTTATGGCCACTAATTAGGAGAGAATAATTAAATTCAAAGCAAATAAACTAATTTAAAGAAACAGGCTCCATTCACAGTCTTTATTCATACATTTGTGGAAAAGGGCCTCTAATTTAAAGATCCAGAACATCTCTCTAATTTTTAGAAGATACTCTCTATCCCCTCCCCTTCTTGGTCTATCCACTTGTTCTATAATTTGGAACCTTAACTGACTTATATTATGACCCATACAGAGGAAGTGAGACGACACTGGGGGATCTTTATTGTTACATCTGATATTGGACTTGTGCTCCGTTATCCTCTCCCTTACCTCCCTACAGGTCTCGCCTATGTAAATAAGGCTACAGGGACATTTAATTAAATAAATAGAATATGTAGCTCTGCATGTTAAATATTTCTTTATTCTAAACTTTTTTCCACTAATTGAAAATATTCACCTTTTATCATTGAACTGCAGTTGCTACAGTTAAGATATGGCTAACATCCACTTCACTTTAGGCCTATTGTTTTCTGTATACTCTGCTTGCTACTACCTATATCAGTGTGTACAAGCATATCTCTGATACTTTGGTTCCTCCTATAGGCTACCATTGGGCCCAATTTAAATTCATTAACTTGTGGGTTACATTCCCTCAAAATGTGCCAGTGTTTCTTTAATATGCCTGTTATTCTTTGTCTCAGTCTATTGAACTGAGTCACAAATATCATATTCTCTCCTTCTTGGTATTTTCCTTTCTTGGTTTGTGTACTGTCATTAGTCACTATATTGAGATGTTCTGCAATCAATGTTGGGGGATAATTTCTGTTAATATATTTGTTAGCCAATTCTTCGAATCTACATTTGCACTTACTGCTGTCTGACACTATACATTTCACCCTTGTAAATTGACTTTTTGGGATGGCTTTAAATACATTATCTGGGTGACAACTACCATATTTCAGTAAATATTTTTTATCTGTACTTTTTATATGGAGATCTGTTTTTAAAAAACCTTCCTCAATGTATACATATGTATCTAAATACTCAATGCCAATTTCACTCATATTCAAGGTAAATTTTAATCCTCTCACTGAATCATTAAGATCCTGAACAAATGATAATAGGCTACCAACGTCGCCCCCCCCCACACGCCAAACACATCATCTATGTACCTCCACCAGGAGGCACCATAGAGTTGGAACAAGCTATGAGGGTACACAAAGTATTCCTCAAAGCTGTTCATAAATATGTTGGCGTATTTGGGGGCGATGTTGGAGCCCATCGCTGTCCCCTGTTTCTGCAAATATTATGTATCCATAAATAAAAAGTAATTCTGATATAATATAACTGAAAGCAAGTCAATTAAAAAAGAGATCTCTCCCTCTGTGTAGCTGCTATAAGATCTCAAAATATTTTCCACTGCTGAAATTACACTAGAGTGTTTAATGGAAGTGTACAAGCTAGACACATCAAGTGAAAATAATATACATTTCTCAACAACATAACCAAGATCTTTTAGTTTTGACAGAAAATCATTTGTATTTTTCACATAAGTAGTTTTTTTAACAGAAAAGATAAGACAGGAATTGAGTGTCTCTCTCTGCATCAGAGGGGTAAAAAATGTTATTGCAGGATGCCTCGATATCAAGGCATCACTGCAATAACCGGAAAGCGTCTGGAAGCGATCAAGATCGCTCCCACCGCTTTCCAAGACCGACGGCGTACACCGTACGTCCACGGTCGTTAATTGTATTTTTTTTGAGGACGTACGGCGTACATCGTCGGTTGTTAAGGGGTTAATGATTCAGTGAGAGGATTACAATTTACCTTGAATATGAGTGAAATTGGCATTGAGTATTTAGATACATATGTATACATTGAGGAAGGTTTTTAAAAGACAGATCTCCATATAAAAAGTACAGATAAAAATTATTTACTGAAATAACAGAATTTATGCTTACCTGATAAATTACTTTCTCCAACGGTGTGTCCGGTCCACAGCGTCATCCTTACTTGTGGGAAATATCTCTTCCCCAACAGGAAATGGCAAAGAGTCCCAGCAAAAGCTGTCCATATAGTCCCTCCTAGGCTCCGCCCACCCCAGTCATTCGACCGACGGACAGGAGAAAAAACAGGAGAAACTATAGGGTGCCGTGGTGACTGTAGTTAGAGAAAATAATTCATCAAACCTGATTAAAAAACCAGGGCGGGCCGTGGACCGGACACACCGTTGGAGAAAGTAATTTATCAGGTAAGCATAAATTTTGTTTTCTCCAACATTGGTGTGTCCGGTCCACGGCGTCATCCTTACTTGTGGGAACCAATACCAAAGCTTTAGGATATGGATGAAGGGAGGGAGCAAATCAGGTTACCTAAACAGAAGGCACCACGGCTTGCAAAACCTTTCTCCCAAAAATAGCCTCCGAAGATGCAAAAGTATCAAATTTGTAAAATTTGGCAAAAGTGTGCAGTGAAGACCAAGTCGCTGCCTTACATATCTGATCAACAGAAGCCTCGTTCTTGAAGGCCCATGTGGAAGCCACAGCCCTAGTAGAGTGAGCTGTGATTCTTTCAGGAGGCTGCCGTCCGGCGGTCTCGTAAGCCAATCGGATGATGCTTTTAAGCCAAAAGGAAAGAGAGGTAGCAGTCGCTTTTTGACCTCTCCTTTTACCAGAATAGACGACAAACAGAGAAGATGTTTGTCTGAACTCTTTTGTAGCTTCTAAATAGAATTTTAGAGCACGGACTACGTCTAAATTGTGTAACAAACGTTCCTTCTTTGAAACTGGATTCGGACACAAAGAAGGCACAACTATCTCCTGGTTAATATTTTTGTTGGAAACAACCTTTGGAAGAAAACCAGGCTTAGTACGCAAAACAACCTTATTTGAATGAAACACCAAATAGGGCGGAGAACACTGCAGAGCAGATAACTCAGAAACTCTTCTAGCAGAAGAAATAGCAACCAAAAACAAAGCTTTCCAAGATAACAACTTAATATCTATGGAATGTAAAGGTTCAAACGGAACCCCTTGGAGAACTGAAAGAACTAGATTTAAACTCCAGGGAGGAGTCAAAGGTCTGTAAACAGGCTTAATCCTAACCAGAGCCTGAACAAATGCTTGAACATCTGGCACAGCTGCCAGTCGTTTGTGTAACAAGACAGATAAAGCAGAAATCTGTCCCTTTAGAGAACTCGCTGATAATCCCTTATCCAAACCCTCTTGTAGGAAGGAAAGGATCCTAGGAATCTTAATCTTACTCCATGAGAATCCCTTGGATTCACACCAACAGATATATCTTTTCCATATTTTATGGTAAATCTTTCTAGTTACAGGTTTTCTGGCTTGTACCAGAGTATCTATCACAGAATCCGAAAACCCACGCTTAGATAAAATCAAGCGTTCAATTTCCAAGCCGTCAGCTGGAGAGAGACTAGATTTGGATGTTCGAATGGACCCTGTACCAGAAGATCCTGTCTCAAAGGTAGCTTCCATGGTGGAACCGATGACATATTCACCAGGTCTGCATACCAAGTCCTGCATGGCCACGCAGGAGCTATCAAGATCACCGAGGCCCTCTCCTGCTTGATCCTGGCTACCAGCCTGGGAATGAGAGGAAACGGTGGAAACACATAGGCTAGGTTGAAGGTCCAAGGCGCTACTAGTGCATCCACTAGAGCCGCCTTGGGATCCCTGGATCTGGACCCGTAGCAAGGAACCTTGAAGTTCTGACGAGACGCCATCAGATCCATGTCTGGAATGCCCCATAATTGAGTTAATTGGGCAAAGATCTCTGGGTGAAGTTCCCACTCCCCCGGATGGAATGTCTGACGACTCAGATAATCCGCCTCCCAGTTTTCCACTCCTGACATGTGGATCGCAGATAGGTGGCAGGAGTGATCCTCCGCCCATTCTATTATTTTGGTCACTTCTCTCATCGCCAGGGAACTCCTTGTTCCCCACTGATGATTGATATAAGCAACAGTCGTCATGTTGTCTGATTGGAATCTTATAAATCTGGCCTTTGCTAGTTGAGGCCAAGCCCTGAGAGCATTGAATATCGCTCTCAGTTCCAGAATGTTTATCGGGAGAAGAGACTCTTCCCGAGACCATAGTCCCTGAGCTTTCAGGGATTCCCAGACCGCGCCCCAGCCTGCTAGACTGGCGTCGGTCGTGACGATGACCCACTCTGGTCTGCGGAAGCTCATTCCCTGGGACAGGTGGTCCAGGGTTAGCCACCAACGGAGTGAGTCTCTGGTCTTCTGATCTACTTGAATCACTGGAGACAAGTCTGTATAGTCCCCATTCCACTGTTTCAGCATGCACAGTTGTAATGGTCTTAGATGAATTCGCGCAAAAGGAACTATGTCCATTGCTGCGACCATCAACCCTACCACTTCCATGCACTGAGCTACGGAAGGACGTGGAATAGAATGAAGAACTTGACAAGCGTTTAGAAGCTTTGACTTTCTGACTTCTGTCAGGAAAATCCTAATTTCTAAAGAATCTATTATTGTTCCCAAGAAAAGAACTCTTGTTGACGGAGACAAGGAACTTTTTTCTATGTTCACCTTCCATCCGTGAGATCTGAGAAATGCCAGAACGATGTCTGTTTGAGCCTTTGCCTTTGAGAGAGACGACGCTTGTATCAGAATGTCGTCCAAGTAAGGTACTACTGCAATGCCCCTTGGTCTTAGGACCGCTAGAAGGGACCCGAGTACCTTTGTGAAAATCCTTGGAGCAGTGGCTAACCCGAATGGGAGCGCCACAAACTGGTAATGTTTGTCCAGAAAGGCGAACCTTAGGAACTGATGATGATCCTTGTGGATAGGAATATGTAGATACGCATCCTTTAGATCCACGGTAGTCATAAATTGACCTTCCTGGATTGTAGGTAGAATCGTTCGAATGGTTTCCATTTTGAACGATGGAACCCTGAGAAATTTGTTTAGGATCTTTAAATCCAGAATTGGTCTGAAAGTTCCCTCTTTTTTGGGAACCACAAACAGATTTGAGTAAAATCCCATTCCCTGTTCCGCCGTTGGAACTGTGTGTATCACTCCCATTTTTAACAGGTCTTCTACACAATGTAAGAATGCCTGTCTCTTTATTTGGTTTGAGGATAAGTGAGACATGTGGAACCTTCCCCTTGGGGGTAGTTCCTTGAATTCCAGAAAATAACCCTGAGAGACTATTTCTAGTGCCCAGGGATCCTGAACATCTCTTGCCCAAGCCTGAGCAAAGAGAGAGAGTCTGCCCCCTACTAGATCCGGTCCCGGATCGGGGGCTACTCCTTCATGCTGTCTTGTTAGCAGCAGCAGGCTTCTTGGCCTGCTTACCCTTGTTCCAGCCTTGCATGGGTTTCCAGGCTGGTTTGGTTTGTGAAGCATTACCCTCTTGTTTAGAGGATGCAGAGTTGGAACGAAAATTAGACTTATTCTTGGCTTTGAAAGGCCTATCTTGCGGGAGGGCGTGGCCCTTTCCCCCAGTGATGTCTGAGATAATTGTGTAAAGTAGTAATCAGTTTTATTTATATTATAGCTGCCCAATAGGTTTAAGTTGTGTATATATATAAATGTGTTACTTTGGTGTAGAAGGGTGAGCAGGAGTTATATGCAAGGAGGCTACGTGCAAGGGAAAGGGGGACTGAGAGGGGGAGCAAGGGATGGCATGTGAGGGACAGCGAGCTAAGGGATAAGCAGGGCTGTGTGTAAAGAAGAAGGGTTGAGAGGGGGGGCTGTGTGTAAAGAAGAAGGGTTGAGAGGATAAGGAGGGGGCTGTGTGTGACAGCGGGTAAGGAGGGCACTGTGCATTATGGAGAGAGGAATAAGAGGGTGTGAAACAGACTGTAAAGAGACAGGGTAAATAGGAAGCCGTGTGAGAGGGTGAGGAGGGTAGTGGATATTAGGGAGGTGAGAAGAGAAGTTGAGGAGGCAGCTTTGTTTAAGGAGGGAGGGCTAAAAGGTAAGATGGGTTGTAAGGGAGAGGTTGCTAAGAAGGTGAGTTAGAGCAGTGTTTTTCAACCAGTGTGCCTTGAGAGATCCTCAGGTGTGCCACGGCAGACTGACAACAGTGTGACATATTTTTTAAACTTTGCTTGTTTTTTACTCCCAGTGCAGGGGTAGTTTGTAGGAGGCATGGCATAACAGCACAATACATACAGTATGTGTGTGTTTGTGTGTATGTGTATATATATATATATGCTGTATTAGGCTACAATGTGTGATTTTTTTTTAAATTTTGGGATGGTGGTGTGCCACGGGATTTTTTAATGTAAAAAAGTGTGCCACGGTAAAAAAAAGGTTAAAAATCACTGAGTTAGAGTGAGTGAGAGGTAAAGAGGAGGAGATTGTGTGCAAGGTGGGAGGATGAAGAGGTGGTTCCATGTGAGGGAGAATGAAAAAGTGACCAGGAGCATATGTAAAGGAGAGTGAACTTAGCTGTTGCAGATGACACTGTATATCATATGTTATGTCACTAATGATGTCTTCAACAATGTCGTGTGATGTCATCAGTGATGTCCTGATGATGTCATGCAAAGCTCCCAAGGGGGGAGTGGGGGCAGTTTAGGTTAGGAATTCCTTGCTTTTAAACGTTTGATAGAAAACAAACTCTGGCTTTAACGTATTTTTATTCTTTTTGCCAATTAATATCATAATAAAACACATATATATATAATCCATGAAAGTGAAAGATCACTTTTTTTGTTTATGAAAATAAAGGACTTTAAAGCCACAAGTGCAGCAAGAGGCTTTATTTAAAGGGATCCTAAACCCAATTTTTTATTTCATTATATAGATAGAACATGCAATTTTAAGCAATTTACTAATTTACTCCTACTCTCAATTTGTTTTCGTTCTCTTGGTATCTTTATTTGAAAAAGAAGGAATGTAAAACTTACGAGCCAGTCCATTTTTGTTTCAGCACCCTGGATAGTGCTTGCTGATTGATGGCTACATTTATCCACCAATCAGCAAGCACAACCCAGGTGCTGAACCAAAGATGGGCTGGCTCTTAAGCTTACATTACTGCTTTTTCAAATAAAGATACCAAGAGAACGAAGAAAAAATGATAATAGGAGTAAATTAGAAAGTTGCTTAAAATTGCATGCTCTGTCTGAATCATGGAAGAAAAAAATTGGTTCAGTATCTCTTTAAGGGTCATGATTGACCCCCACAAAATGTAACGCTATGGGGGGATTGTAAATCAAAATCATTCACCCAGCTGGACAGGCACCTCACTGAGCGAAATTAACCTTATCTAGCTTTCAGGTTGCAAAATCCAACTTCATTATATACTTCTATTTTTTTTTAAAAAAAAGCATAAATAATGTAACCGTAAATAACAATTGGAAATTGGAATCAGCTATTTTTTCAGCACTAACAAGGCTCTCTGGGGTCCATTTATCATTATGGAGACGGACATGATCCGCTATAGCGTACCATGTCCACCGCACATCGATAAATGCCGACAGCATACGCTGTCGGCATTTATCATTGCACCAGCAGTTCTTGTGAACTGCTGGTGCAACGACTCCCCCTGCAGATTCGCGGCCAGTCGGCCGCCAGCAGGGGTGTCAATCAACCCAATCATATTGGATCGTGTTGCTTTTTGGCAATGTCTGTCCGCCGCCTCAGAGCAGGCGGACAGGTTATGGAGTAGCAGTCTTTAGACCGCTGCTTCATAACTTGTGTTTCTGGCGAGCCTTCAGGCTCGCCAGAAACACGGGACATCAAGCCCCGTGTCTATAAACTGTTCAGTCTATAAACTGTTCAGCGGATGTACAGTATGTGATTCTGTACTTGTGTCATTTCACAGGAGATTCACTGAGCAGTCACAATAACATGAAGTTCAGCACCATAGACCAAGACAACGACTTCTCTAAAGAAAAAAGCTGTGCAAACAAATATAAAGGAGCTTGGTGGTATTGGGACTGTCATCAAGCAAGCCTGAATGGGTTGTATCACCTGGGAAACCATAAGAGCCATGCTGATGGCATAAACTGGAACGCTGGTATGGGTCACTACTACTCTTACAAACATTCAGAAATGAAGATCCGGCCTGTGACAAAGTAGAGGAAGTAACAAAATGTGAAAAGGAAACAAGATGGCGCTGGTTCATCCACTGGAATGTTAGTCTGATACATAGCAACCCTCTGTACTGACTTAAAGGGACATGAAACACAATTTTTTTCTTTCATGATTCGTACAGCGCATGTGATTGTAAACAACTTTCCAACTTACTTTTATTATCTAATTTGTTTTGTTCTCTTTGTATATTTGCTAATAAGTAGGCTCATTAGCTGCTGATTGTTTGCTGCAGATATATGTCTCATATTATTGACTTGCACAATGCTCCCAGTAATGCATTGCTGCATCTTCAACCAAGGATACCAAGAGAATGAAGACAATTCGATAATAGAAGTAAAATGGAATGTTGTTTAAAATTGTGTGTCCTATCTGAATTATGAAAGAAAAATGTTGGGTTTCATGTCCCTTTAAGATTGTATTCCCTTGAAAATAAGCTTCTACACCTTAAGTATAAGTATGAATAAAACTGGCTTTAAAACTTCTGCAACTGGTGGTTATTTCATGTGATGTTTCAACAACTTGTGACCATGGGAAGAATTAGCATCGCAAGCGGCAGAGGTAACCTCTCTCTACCCATTGTATTAAAGGGACATCACATGCAACATATTTTCACTTGTCTATAATGAAAGATCAGCAGTTACATATTTCAAAAATAACATTAATGCCTGCTAAATTCATTTCTTTAAAGGGCCACTGTAAGTAAATACTTTCTATGCCTGTTACTAACTAACTACCCCAAATACACTTTTTATCAATAGCATTTCATTAACATATCTCTACCGTATATCAGAAATCTTGTCTGCAAATTTAATTGTTTTCCAAACCCACTCCGTGGGTATCCTTTGCTCTGTACCAATCCGTTTACAATACTTAGGTTTCAAAATGGCGCTTTAAACACAAAGTTATTGGTTTAAGTATTTTGAACATGCAGTGCTGAAAATAGTGGGCAGGATAACGTGACATCATCGGCGAATAAAAGATATAACTTTTAGAATGTTATGAAACTTCGTTTTGGAGAAAATATAGGTCAGTAGGTTTTAATTAATGCTTATTAACTTTAATATGTTAGTTGTTTAGCTTAAAAATTATAACAGAAAGTAATCCTTTAATGATGGTGAAAGTCCATGAGCCATCACAAGTGAGATTAACCCCTTAATGACCACAGCACTTTTCCATTTTCTGTCCGTTTGGGACCAAGGCTATTTTTACATTTCTGTGGTGTTTGTGTTTAGCTGTAATTTTCTTCTTACTCATTTACTGTACCCACACATATTATATACCGTTTTTCTCGCCATTAAATGGACTTTCTAAAGATACCATTATTTTCATCATATCTTATCATTTACTATAAAAAAAAAATATAAAATTTTATAAAAACATAATTTATGCTTACCTGATAAATTCCTTTCTTCTGTTGTGTGATCAGTCCACGGGTCATCATTACTTCTGGGATATAACTCCTCCCCAACAGGAAATGCAAGAGGATTCACCCAGCAGAGCTGCATATAGCTCCTCCCCTCTACGTCAGTCCCAGTCATTCGACCAAGAATCAACGAGAAAGGAGTAACCAAGGGTGAAGTGGTGACTGGAGTATAATTTAAAAGATATTTACCTGCCTTAAAACAGGGCGGGCCGTGGACTGATCACACAACAGAAGAAAGGAATTTATCAGGTAAGCATAAATTATGTTTTCTTCTGTTATGTGTGATCAGTCCACGGGTCATCATTACTTCTGGGATACCAATACCAAAGCAAAAGTACACGGAAGACGGGAGGGATAGGCAGGCTCATTATATAGAAGGAACCACTGCCTGAAGAACCTTTCTCCCAAAAATAGCCTCCGAAGAAGCAAAAGTGTCAAATTTGTAAAATTTGGAAAAAGTATGAAGCGAAGACCAAGTTGCAGCCTTGCAAATCTGTTCAACAGAGGCCTCATTCTTAAAGGCCCAAGTGGAAGCCACAGCTCTAGTGGAGTGAGCTGTAATTCTTTCAGGAGGCTGCTGACCAGCAGTCTCATAGGCTAAACGTATTATGCTACGAAGCCAAAAAGAGAGAGAGGTAGCAGAAGCTTTTTGACCTCTCCTCTGTCCAGAATAAACGACAAACAGGGAAGAAGTTTGGCGAAAATCTTTAGTTGCCTGCAAGTAGAACTTGAGGGCACGAACTACATCCAGATTGTGTAGAAGACGTTCCTTCTTTGAAGAAGGATTTGGACACAAGGATGGAACAACAATCTCTTGATTGATATTCCTGTTAGTGACCACCTTAGGTAAGAACCCAGGTTTAGTACGCAGAACTACCTTGTCTGAGTGAAAAATCAGATAAGGAGAATCACAATGTAAGGCTGATAACTCAGAGACTCTTCGAGCCGAGGAAATAGCCATTAAAAACAGAACTTTCCAAGATAACAATTTTATATCAATGGAATGAAGGGGTTCAAATGGAACACCCTGTAAAACGTTAAGAACTAAGTTTAAACTCCATGGCGGAGCAACAGCTTTAAACACAGGCTTGATCCTAGCTAAAGCCTGACAAAAAGCCTGGACGTCTGGATTTTCTGACAGACGCCTGTGTAACAAGATGGACAGAGCTGAAATCTGTCCCTTTAATGAACTAGCTGATAAACCCTTTTCTAACCCTTCTTGTAGAAAAGACAATATCCTAGAGATCCTAACCTTACTCCAGGAGTAATGTTTGGATTCGCACCAGTATAGGTATTTACGCCATATTTTATGGTAAATCTTTCTGGTAACAGGCTTCCTAGCCTGTATCAGGGTATCAATAACCGACTCAGAAAAACCACGTTTTGATAAAATCAAACGTTCAATTTCCAAGCAGTCAGCTTCAGAGAAGTTAGATTTTGATGTTTGAATGGACCCTGTATCAGAAGGTCCTGTCTTAGAGGTAGAGACCAAGGCGGACAGGATGACATGTCCACTAGATCTGCATACCAAGTCCTGCGTGGCCATGCAGGCGCTATTAGAATCACTGATGCTCTCTCCTGCTTGATTTTGGCAATCAATCGAGGAAGCAGCGGAAAGGGTGGAAACACATAAGCCATCCCGAAGTTCCAAGGTGCTGTCAAAGCATCTATCAGAACCGCTCCCGGATCCCTGGATCTGGACCCGTAGCGAGGAAGTTTGGCGTTCTGGCGAGACGCCATGAGATCTATCTCTGGTTTGCCCCAACGTCGAAGTATTTGGGCAAAGACCTCCGGATGAAGTTCCCACTCCCCCGGATGAAAAGTCTGGCGACTCAAGAAATCCGCCTCCCAGTTCTCCACTCCCGGGATGTGGATTGCTGACAGGTGGCAAGAGTGAGACTCTGCCCAGCGAATTATCTTTGATACTTCCACCATTGCTAGGGAGCTTCTTGTCCCTCCCTGATGGTTGATGTAAGCTACAGTCGTGATGTTGTCCGACTGAAACCTGATGAACCCCCGAGTTGTTAATTGGGGCCAAGCTAGAAGGGCATTGAGAACTGCCCTCAATTCCAGAATGTTTATTGGAAGGAGACTCTCCTCCTGATTCCATAGTCCCTGAGCCTTCAGAGAATTCCAGACAGCGCCCCAACCTAGTAGGCTGGCGTCTGTTGTTACAATTGTCCAGTCTGGCCTGCTGAATGGCATCCCCCTGGACAGGTGTGGCCGATGAAGCCACCATAGAAGAGAATTTCTGGTCTCTTGATTCAGATTCAGAGTAGGGGACAAATCTGAGTAATCCCCATTCCACTGACTTAGCATGCATAATTGCAGAGGTCTGAGGTGTAGGCGTGCAAAAGGTACTATGTCCATTGCCGCTACCATTAAGCCGATCACCTCCATGCATTGAGCTACTGACGGGTGTTGAATGGAATGAAGGACACGGCATGCATTTTGAAGCTTTGTTAACCTGTCCTCTGTCAGGTAAATCTTCATTTCTACAGAATCTATAAGAGTCCCCAAGAATGGAACTCTTGTGAGAGGAAAAAGAGAACTCTTCTTTTCGTTCACTTTCCATCCATGCGACCTTAGAAATGCCAGAACTAACTCTGTATGAGACTTGGCAGTTTGAAAGCTTGAAGCTTGTATTAGAATGTCGTCTAGGTATGGAGCTACCGAAATCCCTCGCGGTCTTAGTACCGCCAGAAGGGCACCCAGAACCTTTGTGAAGATTCTTGGAGCCGTAGCCAATCCGAATGGAAGAGCTACAAACTGGTAGTGCCTGTCTAAGAAGGCAAACCTTAGATACCGGTGATGATCTTTGTGGATCGGTATGTGAAGGTAAGCATCCTTTAAATCCACTGTGGTCATGTACTGACCCTCTTGGATCATGGGTAAGATTGTCCGAATAGTTTCCATTTTGAACGATGGAACTCTTAGGAATTTGTTTAGAATCTTTAAATCTAAGATTGGCCTGAAGGTTCCCTCTTTTTTGGGAACCACAAACAGGTTTGAGTAGAACCCTTGTCCTTGTTCCGACCGCGGAACCGGATGGATCACTCCCATTATTAACAGATCTTGTACGCAGCGTAGAAACGCTTCTTTCTTTATCTGGTTTGTTGACAACCTTGACAGATGAAATCTCCCTCTTGGGGGAGATAATTTGAAGTCTAGAAGGTATCCCTGAGATATGATCTCTAGTGCCCAGGGATCCTGAACATCTCTTGCCCAGGTCTGGGCGAAGAGAGAGAGTCTGCCCCCCACTAGATCCGGTCCCGGATCGGGGGCTCTCGGTTCATGCTGTCTTTGGGGCAGCAGCAGGTTTCCTGGCCTGCTTGCTCTTGTTCCAGGACTGGTTAGGCTTCCAGCCTTGCCTGTAACGAGCAACAGCTCCTTCCTGTTTTGGTGCAGTGGAGGTTGATGCTGCTCCTGTTTTGAAGTTCCGAAAGGGACGAAAATTAGACTGTCTAGCCTTAGCCTTGGCTTTGTCTTGAGGTAGGGCGTGGCCCTTACCTCCTGTAATGTCAGCGATAATCTCTTTCAAACCGGGCCCAAATAAAGACTGCCCCTTGAAAGGTATATTAAGTAATTTGGACTTAGAAGTAACATCAGCTGACCAGGATTTTAGCCACAGCGCCCTACGTGCCTGTATGGCGAATCCTGAGTTCTTAGCCGTAAGTTTGGTTAAATGTACTACGGCCTCCGAAATGAAGGAATTAGCTAGTTTAAGGACTCTAAGCCTGTCCGTAATGTCGTCTAGCGTAGATGAACTAAGGTTCTCTTCAAGCGACTCAATCCAAAATGCTGCCGCAGCCGTAATCGGCGCGATACATGCAAGGGGTTGTAATATAAAACCTTGTTGAACAAACATTTTCTTAAGGTAACCCTCTAATTTTTTATCCATTGGATCTGAGAAAGCACAGCTATCCTCCACCGGGATAGTGGTACGCTTAGCTAAAGTAGAAACTGCTCCCTCCACCTTGGGGACCGTTTGCCATAAGTCCCGAGTGGTGGCGTCTATTGGAAACATCTTTCTAAATATTGGAGGGGGTGAGAACGGCACACCGGGTCTATCCCACTCCTTAGTAACAATTTCAGTTAGTCTCTTAGGTATAGGAAAAACGTCAGTACTCGCCGGGTACCGCAAAGTATTTATCCAACCTACACAGTTTCTCTGGTATTGCAACGGTGTTACAATCGTTGAGAGCTGCTAAGACCTCCCCTAGTAATACACGGAGGTTCTCCAATTTAAATTTAAAATTTGAAATATCTGAGTCCAATCTGTTTGGATCAGAACCGTCACCCACAGAATGAAGCTCTCCGTCCTCATGCTCTGCGAGCTGTGACGCAGTATCAGACATGGCCCTAGCATTGTCAGCGCACTCTGTTCTCACCCCAGAGTGATCACGCTTGCCTCTTAGTTCTGGTAATTTAGACAAAACTTCAGTCATAACAGTAGCCATATCTTGTAATGTTATCTGTAATGGCCGCCCAGATGTACTAGGCGCCAAAATATCACGCACCTCCCGGGCGGGAGATGCAGGTACTGCCGCGTGAGGCGAGTTAGTCGGCATAACTCTCCCCTCGCTGTTTGGTGAAATTTGTTCACATTGTACAGATTGACTTTTATTTAAAGTAGCATCAATACAGTTAGTACATAAATTTCTATTGGGCTCCACCTTGGCATTGGAACAAATGACACAGATATCTTCCTCTGAGTCAGACATGTTTAACACACTAGCAAAAAACTTACAACTTGGTTATAATCTTTTTTAGCAAAAAACGTACTGTGCCTCAAAGAGGTACTAACGATTAAATGACAGTTGAAATAATGAACTGAAAAACAGTTATAGCATCAAACTTTAAAACAACAAAACTTTTAGCAAAGGTTTGTTCCCATTAGTAAAATA
This sequence comes from Bombina bombina, assembly GCF_027579735.1. Classification (NCBI taxonomy): domain Eukaryota; kingdom Metazoa; phylum Chordata; class Amphibia; order Anura; family Bombinatoridae; genus Bombina; species Bombina bombina. The sequence goes on along the minus strand of NC_069510.1, from coordinate 35,768,675 downwards.
ACAATAATTAAATTTGACATAAAAAATACAAAGCAACGTTTTTATTCACAGTCACTATAAGAATTCTCACAGCTCTGCTGAGAGAATTTACCTCCCTTCAAAGAAGTTTGAAGACCCCTGAGATCTATCAGAGATGAACCGGATCATGCAGGAAATATAAAAGTAACTGACTGGTATTTTTTGATGCGTAGCAAAGAGCGCCAAAAACGGCCCCTCCCTCTCCCACACAGCAGTGAAGAGAAACGAAACTGTCACAATTAAAGCAAAAAAACTGCCAAGTGGAAAATAATGCCCAAATATTTATTCACACAGTACCTCAGCAATGTAAACGATTCTACATTCCAGCAAAAACGTTTAACATGATAAATAGTTATTAAAAAGGATTAGTGACCTTAAACAGAGTAGTTCCGGTGAAATACCATCCCCAGAATACTGAAGTGTATACATACATGTCATTATAACGGTATGGCAGGATTTTCTCATCAATTCCATTCAGAAAATAAAAACTGCTACATACCTCAATGCAGATTCATCTGCCCGCTGTCCCCTGATCTGAAGCCTTTACCTCCCTCAGATGGCCGAGAACAGCAATATGATCTTAACTACTCCGGTTAAAATCATAGTAAAAAACTCTGACAGATTCTTCCTCAAACTCTGCCAGAGAAGTAATAACACGCTCCGGTGCTATTTTAAAATAACAAACTTTTGATTGAAGTCATAAAAACTAAGTATAATCACCATAGTCCTCTCACACATCCTATCTAGTCGTTGGGTGCAAGAGAATGACTGGGACTGACGTAGAGGGGAGGAGCTATATGCAGCTCTGCTGGGTGAATCCTCTTGCATTTCCTGTTGGGGAGGAGTTATATCCCAGAAGTAATGATGACCCGTGGACTGATCACACATAACAGAAGAAACACATTTTTTCTAACTTTGACCCCCAAAATCTGTTACATATCTACAACCACCAAAAAACACCCATGCTAAATAGTTTCAAAATTTTATCCTAAGTTTAGAAATACCAAATGTTTACACGTTCTTTGCTTTTTTTGTAACTTATAGGGCCATAAATACAAGTAGCACTTTGCTATTTCCAAACCATTTTTTTTCAAAATTAGCGCTAGTTACATTAGAACCCTGATATCTTTCAGGAATCTCTGAATATCCATTGACATGTATATATTTTTTTTTAGTAGACATCCCAAAGTATTGATCTAGGCCCATTTTGGTATATTTCATGCCACCATTTTACCGCCAAATGCGATCAAATACAAAAAATCGTTCACTTTTTTACAAATTTTTTACAAACTTTTGGTTTCTCACTGAAATTATTTGCAAACCGCTTGTGCAATTATGGCATAAATGGTTGTAAATTCTTCTCTGGGATCCCCTTTGTTCAGAAATAGCAGACATATATGGCTTTAGCATTGCTTTTTGGTAATTAGAAGGCCGCTAAATGCCACTGCGCACCACACATGTATTATGCCCAGCAATGAAGGGGTTAATTAGGGAGCATGTAGGGAGCATTTTGGGGTAATTTTAGCTTTAGTGTAGTAGACAACCCCAACTATTGATCTAGGCCCATTTTGGTATATTTCATGCCACCATTTCACCGCCAAATGCAATCAGATAAAAAAAAAACGTTAACTTTTTCACAATTTTAGGTTTCTCACTGAAATCATTTACAAACAGCTTATGCAATTATGGCACAAATGGTTGTAAATGTTTCTCTGGGATCCCCTTTGTTCAGAAATAGCAGACATATATGGCTTTGGTGATGCTTTTTGGTAATTAGAAGGCCGCTAAATGCTGCTGCGCATCACGCGTGTATTATGTCTAGCAGTGAAGGGGTTAATTATGTAGCTTGTAGGGAACTTGCAGGGTTAATTTTAGCTTTAGTGTAGAGCTCAGCCTCCCACCTGAAACATCAGACCCCCTGATGCCTCCCAAATAGCTCTCTTCCCTCCCCCACCCCACAATTGTCCCCGCCATCTTAAGTACTGGCAGAAACTCTGCCAGTACTAAAATAAAAGGTATATTTGGGCTTTTTTGAGGTTTTTTTTTAGCATATTTACATATGCTGCTGTGTAGGATCCCCCCTTAGCCCCCAACCTCACAGATCCCCCACCAAACAGCTCTCTAACCCTCCCCCTCTGCCTTAATGGGCGCCATCTTGGGTACTGGCAGCTGTCTGCCAGTACCCAGTTTAGAACAAAAATGTGCTTTTTTTTTAAGAAAAATCCCTTTTTCTGTAGTGTAGCTCCCCCCACACCCAAGAACAACCCCCCACCCCTCCAAGATCCCTTTTACTGAAGTTTATTTGTTTTTTAATTTGTCCCTTTTCCCCCACAGTTACAATCTAATTTTCTGTAGTATAGCGGTTCCCACCCGCTCCCGCCCCGTGCACGCGCCCGCCCGCCACCCTCTGTGCACGCCCCCGTCAGCTCCGGCCCCGATCCCGCCCCCCTCCACCTTATACGGCCCATCGATGGCCGCCCACCCGCCTCCCAAGTCAGCTCCCACCCACCAACGTTACCGGCCACCGATGTCCGGTGCAGAGAGGGCCACAGAGTGGCTCTCTCTGCATCGGATGGCCATGCAGGGTTATTGCAGGATGCCTCCATATCGAGGCATCACTGCAATAACCGGAAAGCAGCTGGAAGCGAGCAGGATCGCTTCCAGCTGCTTTCCACACTGAGGACGTGCAGGGTACGTTCTCAGGCATTAACTGCCTTTTTTCTGAGGACGTACCCTGCACGTCCTCAGTCGTTAAGGGGTTAAAGTACAGGAGGAAACAAAAACGCACCACACGAAAGAGCTTTGATCCCTCCCACTTTGTACTGCCACAAGGGCGGGTCTTGTAGACTCTCACCATCATGAAATAAATACATTTATCATTTAACCCTTTCAGTGCTAATGACGGCTCTGAGCCGTCACAGAGTTTCCCACTATGGTGCTAATGACGGCTCAGAGCCATCACTAGCACTCTCCCACCTTGAGGGAGATCTGGGGGCTCCTAACCACTCCTACCCCGGCGATCGTGCCTGTAGAGTGACAGGGGCTTCACTTGATACGTGATGACGTCACTGCGCAACTTTATTTATAAAGGAGGAGGGGGCATGCTGCTTAGAAGCCTGTATCTCAGGCATCTAAGCAGCTACAGACCCCCAAGACCCACCATTGGAAAGGTAACCGCCTCACCTTTACAACAGTGTAAGTCTTGGGGGTCTGTAAGAAAAACATTTTTTTTCCAAAATTAAAAAATAAAAAAAAACTTAGAAAATATTAGAACCCTGGTGGGAAAGTGCTTAGCACTCAAAGGGTTAAAGGAACATGAAACCCAAAATTTGTCTTTCATGATTCAGATAGAGAATACAAATTTAAACACCTTTCCAGTTTACTTCTATTATTTAATTTGTTTATCTAGGCAAGCTCAGGAGCAGCAGAGAACCTAGGTTATGGCTGTTGATTGGTGGCTGCATATATATATCGATTGTGATTGGCTCACCCATGTGTTCAATTAGAAGCCATTAGTGTGACTCTGCTCCTTCAACAAATGATACCAAGAGAATGAAACAGATTAGATAATAGAAGTAAATTAGAAAGTTGTTTAAAATTGTATTCTCTATCTGAATCATGAGGAAAAAAATGTGGGTTTCATATCCATTTAAACATACATTTTGTTTTCTTTCATAAGATGGTGAGAGTCCACAAACCATTACATGGGGATCTTAAACCCAAGCTGTGAAGTCCAAAAGATGACCAAACGTGTCAAAATGAAAGAATTTGTTAAAGGTATTTAAAGATGACCAAGTAGCTGCCTGGTAAGTCTGTTCTATGGAAGCTTAAAGGGACATAAACCTCAAATTTGTTCTCCCATGTTTCAGAGAGAGAGAGTACATTTTAAACAACTTTCCAATTTATTGAAAGAGCAGCAATGCACTACTGGGAGCTAGCTGAGCCCATTGGTAAGCCAATAAAAAGAGGCATATATGTGTCGCCATCAGTCAGCAGTTAGCTCCCACATCCTGAGATTACCTAGGTATGCTTTTCAACAAAGGATACCAAGAAAACTAAGCAAATTAGATAAAAGAAGTACATTGGAAAGTTGTGTAAAACTGTATGCTCTGTCATTAAAGAAAAATGTTGGGTTTCATATTCCTTTGATTTCTAAAAGCCCAAGTAGTGGTGACTGCTCTGGTAGAATGAGCAGTAATTAGTTCAGGGGCGGCTTCCACGCTACTAGGTATGCATCGCAAATCAAAGCTTTAAGCCAAGCTGCCAAGGTGATTGCAGTAGCTTTATGTCCCTTGCGGGTACCTGTAAAATGTTCAAACAAGGAAGAAGAAGTTTAGTGGCTTGAAGATAAAATTCCAAAACCCTTACTAGATCTAAGTTATAAATGTATCTCTTTTTTTGGAGCTGGACAAAGAGATGGAACTACAATCACCTGATTGATGTTTTCAGAAGAAAGAACCTTAGGAATAAAAGAATAGTTTGTTCCTAAAACTGTTTTATCCTGATGAAAAATAAGGTAAGGAGAATCACAAGATAGAGCAGAAAGCTCAGATACTCTTCTATGGCAAAGAGAAAGAGAATCTTGCAAGACAACAGCTGAATGTCCAGACCATGCTTCATAACCAGACCGCTGCTTCATAACTTGTCCGCCTGCTCTGAGGCCGCGGACAGAAATCAACCCGATCAGATACGATCGGGTTGATTGACACCCCCTGCTAGCGGCCGATTGGCTGCGAATCTGCAGGGGGCGGCATTCCACAAGCAGTTCTCGCACTATAACAAATATACCGCCATGAATAGATTAAAACGGCTGAGCCTAAAGAACCTTCAAAACAATGTTAAAGGGACATAAAACTCAAAATGTTTCTTTTGTGATTCAGATAGAGAATACAATTTTAAACAACATTTCAGTTTACTTCTATTATCTAATTTGCGTCATTCTTTAGATATAATTTGTTTAGGAAATAGCAATGCACATGGGTGAGCCAATCACATGAGGCATCTATGTGCAGCCACCAATCAGCAGCTACTTAGCCTATCTAGATATGCTTTTCAGCAAAGGATACCAAAAGAATGAAGCAAATTAGATAACAGAAGTAAATTAGAAAGTTGTTTAAAATTGTATTCTCTGGGGCCCATTTATCAAGCTCTGTATGGAGCTTGACGGCCCGTGTTTCTGGCAAGCCTTCAGACTCGCCAGAAACACAAGTTATGGAGCAACGGTCTACAGACCGCTGCTCCATAACCTGTCCACCTGCTCTGAGCAGTCCTGCAAAAATTTAAAAGGACATTCAAGTCAAAATAAACAATTATGATTCAGAAAGATACTTTCTAATTTACTTCCCTTATGCACACTTCTGGGGAACAAGATCCTGCTGAGCATTTGCACAAGCTCACAGGGTATACGTATACTTGTCTGTGATTGGCTGATGTTTGTCACATGATACAGGGGGCCAAAAAATAGGAGAAAAAATGAATTTGCCAGAAAAAAAATCTACTGCTTATTTGAAATTCACTGAGGATGATTCCTGTTTATCCTGGATAGTAAAACAAAAGGAGGACAGATGTAAATCAGATTGACACAGGAAATCTAGCATTTATTAGGGTCACGTGTGGATCTCAAGATCTCACACAATATTGAGGTAGGTTGTAATTCAAGCGAGAGGCCATGTTCTGCCTTGGTGATTGATGTAACCCACTGTTGTGACATTGTCTAACTGAACCTTCAGAAAAGAATCCTGTCTTAAAGTGGATGTAAACTCACTAATAGCAGACAATGCGAAATGCTTTACCTCCAAAAAATAGCCTAAGTTTAAGTCATCGTTTTTTTAAATACATTATATTACATCGATTTATATACTTATCTATTTCTAATCGTCCTGCTCTCTCCCTCCGCCCGCCATTTTGTTCCGCTTTTAGTACTTTGATTGACAATTTACTCAACTAATAATCTGCCTTACCCCGTGGCGTCCAGCCCCTTTTTCCAAACGTCGCTCTTACTTTATGCGCATGCGTCTTTTCTATACGCATGCGTAAACAAACCAGCTGAATTTCCAAGCGCTGTGCGTTCACGCTGTTCGCATGCGCATATTTAGCCAGAAGCCACAACATTGCACGACGCATGCGCACACAAAGAAGACACCGTGAACGAGCTTAGCAAATACGTCATAGAGCGGGTGGGACCGCTCTAGACGTTATGAGGAAGACAACAGGGAAGTAATGGATGGGAGGAGCGATAAGCGAAAACGGAGGTAAGTTTAGAATTAAAATATAATCTTTGATCTTGACATTTTTAATAAAAAAACAATGCGTTTTGACTGACACAGATAATATGAATGAACATTTAGTATTGAAAACATGAAAATTTACATTCACTTTAACAGGGGCCAACTCAGGAGAGCCCTGAAGATTGCACAGAATTCCAAGATATTGATCAGTAACCTCACCTCTACAGGAGATCAAACACCCTATGCTTTTGGGGAATCCCAGACTTGGCCCAACCCAGTAGACTGGCGTCCATAGTGATTACTGCAAAATTTGGACGGAGAAATTATGGCTCTCAATCAATGATTGGTGAGTCTTTCCCCAAGTTAGTGAATAATTTGTTTTGAAGTGTAAAGATATCTTCTGAGGCAGATTGTTGTAATCTTCATTCCATTGTTACAAAATTTGAAGCTGTAAAGAACGTAAGTGGAATCTGGCAAAAGTTATGGCATCTGAACCTGCTACCATGAGACCAAGTACTTCCATGCATTAAAGCAGTGCAGGAAGAATGAAGAATAGTTTGTTGGAGAAGAGCACAAGGCTTCTGCAGATTGAGTCTGAGAGCATCTGTTAGAGATAGTCACATTTTTACAGAGTCTATGATGAAGACCAGAAAGGCAACTCTGGGTTGAGGTAATAGAGAGCTATTCAGGAGGATGATTTTCCAACTATAGAAACGAAGGAACTGAAGACTGTGTTTGTATGTTCCTATGTATGCTCCTTGAAATCACCTATTCAGAGCGGCTTACTATCTCCCTGTTTTTCATCCTAACCAAAATAATTCTTAAAGGGACATTAAACACTTTGAGATATTTATATAAAATAATAAATCATATATATAAAAAAAATCTACAATATACTTTCATTATTTATTTTGTCCCCTTTTCCTGTAATTCCATTCTGAAATTGTGAGCATTTACGGTTCCTGTTAGGTATGGAAGTGCAGAACACTGTTATATCCCACACAGCCATTGGCTGCACACTCTAGTGACCTATTTATAACTGTCCCTAATTGGCCACAGCAGAGAAAGTAACCTAAGTTACAACATGGCAGCTCCCATTGTTTTATAGTCATTCAAACTTTACACTTATTTTGTCACTATTTAAACAACTAATAAAACTTTAAAAATACATCTGCATGTTATTCTCACACTAATCTTCTATTTGAATACATCATTCTATCTAGCATTTATTTAGTTTTTCATGTCCTTTTAAACTGCTTGACTTGCTGCTGCAATTACAATCCATGTGACACGCTACCCCAAACCTTATGTCGGTGCACCTGTAGACTGTAAGCTCTCCGGAGCAGGGCCCGCTTCCTCCTGCAATAGATTTGTTTAGTTTGTTATGTTTTGTAATTTATCACAAGTCCTTGTATACCCCTATTTATGGACCCAGTGCTACCAAATTTTATGGCACTATACAAATAAATGATAATAATAATATTTCTAAGCCACCTGAAAAGAAGCTGCCTGTACCAGAATGTGAACAAGGTAAGGAGAAACCTCAATGTCCTAAATTTCACTATGGGCAAAAGAGCTCCTAGGACCTTAGAGAAGATTCTTAGTGCTGTTGTCAGACCAAATGGGAGCTGCACACATTGGTAATGCCTGTTTAGAAAGGAAAATCTAAGGAGTTTTGTATGATCCCTATGAATAGGGGTATGAAAACATGCAAGTCTAAGGTAGACAAAAACTAACCCTCCTGCACTGTAGGTAATATAGTGCGAAAAGTCTCCTTTGTGCAAGTTGGAACTTTAAGAAATGTATTCATAGTTTTGAGATCCAAGATCAACCTACAATACCCATCATTCTGATTCTGTTTCTCCAAGGGGACCAGATTAATCACGCCCATGGCTTCTAGGTCTGTTACAGATGCCAAAAAAGCTCAGGACTAAAGGATCTTTTGAAACATGAGAAAGGAGAAATATTTTTGAAGGAGGAAGAGACCAAAAGTCTATGAGGTAACCCAGGCAAATTATGTTCAGTACCCAAGGATCTTGAATTTATTTTCCCATGTTTCCTGAAAAAGGGGTTCAGACTACCCCCCACCAGAACTGAGTCTGAGTTGGGGGCTGCACCTTCATGCTGATTTGGAGGAAGGGAAAGGCTTTTTTGGTCTGTTTGGACTTAAACAAAGAGGAACCAGGCTTCCACATGGACTTGGAGGGTTCTTCTGACTTTGAAGAGGAGGCTCTTTGGTCTTGGAATGGCAAAAGCAGTGACATTGTTAGCAGACCTAACCCTAACCTTTTTTTGCCTTGCGGCAGGAAAGCTACTTTACCTCCAGTGACTGTAATAATGATAGCATCCAGTCCAAGTCCAAACATGATCTTTCCCTGAAATGGGACAGAAAGGTGTCAGCTTTTAGATGCTATATCAGCAGACCATAACTTGAGCCATATAAGGCTCTTCTAGTCAGAACAGTCATAGCAACATTCATTGCATTAATGCATGTTTTTTTATTTTTCAAAAGCTGCATCACAAATAAAGCTGCTTGACGTCTTGACCACCCTCAAGCAATCCTGAATTTCATCAAAGGAAGCTTCTTGGGAAATAAGGTCAGAGGTGTTGTCACACCATACTGCACTAGCTAATTCCTTGGCTTCTTGGTTAAAGCTTTTGATTAATTAAGCTTATTTGAAGTCGGTAAGACCCCGCCTCAGAGAATTACAGCTCATTCTACTAGATCAGTCTCCACTTCGTGGGATTTTAAGAATGAAGCTTCAGTTGATCAGATTTGCAAAGCAACAACTTGGTCCTCTTTGCATACATTTACTAAATTCTACAATTTTGATGTATTTGCTTCTTCGGAAGCAGTTTTTGGTAGAAAAGTTCTTCGGGCAGCTGTTTTAGTTTGATTCTTCTGCTTTTGATTTAAGTTTTTTTCTTTCAAAATGAAAATAAACTTATTTTTTTGGGTTGTGGATTAATTTTTTCAGCGGAATATGGCTGTTTTTATTTTTATTCCCTCCCTCTCTAGTGACTCTTGAGTGGAAGATCCACATCTTGGGTATTGATATCCCATATGTCACTAGCTCATGGACTCTTGCCAATTACATGAAAGAAAACATAATTTATGTAAGAACTTACCTGATAAATTCATTTCTTTCATATTGGCAAGAGTCCATGAGGCCCACCCTTTTTATGGTGGTTATGATTTTTTTGTATAAAGCACAATTATTTCCAAATTTCCTTTGTTGATGCTTTCTACTCCTTTCTTTATCCTCCCACTGCTTGGCTATTCGTTAAACTGAATTGTGGGTGTGGCAAGGGGTGTATTTATAGGCATTTTGAGATTTGGGAAACTTTGCCCCTCCTGGTAGGATTGTATATCCAATACGTCACTAGCTCATGGACTCTTATATATGCCAATATGAAAGAAATCAATTTATCAGGTAAGTTCTTACATAAATTATGTTTTTAAGGGCTATTGGCAGTTTAGTTTAGGCTAGGTGTTTTATTATTTGGGGGGGGGCTTTTTTATTTTGATAGGGCTATTAGATTAGGAGTAAATAGTTTTTATTTTTGATAATTTCTTTTTTTATTTTGTGTAATTTAGTGTTTATTATTTTTTGTCATTTAGAGTTTATTATTTTTTGTCATTTAGATAAATGTATTTTTTTTATTTAATGTATTTAATTTTAGTGTAATGTTAGGTGTTAGTGTAACTCAGGTTAGGTTTTATTTTACAGGTACATTTTTATTTATTTTAACTAGGTAGCTAGTAAATAGTTATTTAATATTAATATATTATATTAATTATTTATTTACTAACTAGTCTACCTAGTTAAAATAAATACAAACTTAGCTGTGAAATAATAATAATAAAACCTAAGAAAGCTACAATGTAACTATTAGCGCCATTTTGGGGGCGTTCCTAACTATGCAGTGTCATTCCCGCCTCCATCTGTCATTACATACAGTGCATTTACCTCAGCTGGCCGCAGTAGCAACTGTGTTACAATTTACTATCTCTGCTGAGGGGGAAAAAAAAGCTTATTTTTATTTCTCCTGGTTTATTCTGCCATCCGGTGGTTATTTTATATATTTACATATCTATATATTTTACTTGTTTTTTCTGTCAGAGAATTTTTTTGTTTTCTCATTTACTGTATTAATTATACCTTTTATTTTATTGTGATATTTATTTTTTCTGTAGTGTTTAGTTATTATTTACTGTTGATTGCTTATATGTCTCAAAATCCTGATTATCCAAATCCTCTTACAGAACAGTCTGTACAAAAAATGATAGATTCATCTCTAGGTAAAAATATGTCTCAAATGACTAGTTTAATCTCAAATTTACCCTCTACTTCTAAATTATTTGTTAAAAGAAAAGTGCCTTCTAGTGCTATTAAAGTTAGCAAGAAATTAGTGGATAAATCTAAACAAAAATGATCCTTAATTAACCTTCGTGGCGGAAAAGGAAGCAAAACATCCGCAAAAATACCTCTTTCTCCCAAGGGGACAAAAAAGTGAGTATTAAAACATAAAACTGCTTCTTCATCTAGACAAGAATTAGCAGCGATATCTAATGCTTATTCCTCACCTCAGAGTTTTCTAATGATAATTCTGATTTTGATTCAGAAAATGAATCTAATTTTTCAGATTCCTCTTACTCTGAACCAAAAGCTAAAAAGTTCAAAAGACTTATTAAAAAATCTGAACACCTTGAGGATGAGGAATTTAAATTTGTTGATGCACTTGGAAATTCAAGGTTTAATGCTGAAACCCTTCATCATCCTCGATCCTCTGAATGGTTCCCAGCAATAGACATTGCAGAATTTGTGGATTTTCAGCTTAAAAAATCCCTTAATAAACGCTCCAGAAATAACATGAGAGCCAAATGTCCCAGACCTCTATTACCCAAGAATAGTAGTATCACTCCTGAAATTGATCCTAAAGTAATTAAATATATAGGGACCCCTGCTTATAAAAATTAAAAAAGGAATTGACAAATCTTGGCTTAATTACCAGGACAAACTTTTAGACACTATTGGTCCCATTACAAAATCATTTGAACTGTCTGAACAAGCTTTAATGGAAGAATCTTATCTTGAACCATCTACAGTTAGAGACTGGGTTCAAAGAATAGTTTCTTTTGTTGGTAAGATCAATTCTGCTATGATAATTGAAAGGCGCAAAAATATTTTACGAAGAATAGATCTTAAGATTTGTGACTCTGCTGTTAATGAACTCAGCTCAGATAAAGATGGGATGTTATTTGGAGATGCCTTCTTGAAGGATCTTAATCAATATGCCAATACTTTTTCAACCTTAAAAGTCAAAACTACCTTGAGGAAATCTTTTAATCCACATAATTTCTCTGACAGGGCCGGGAAAGGCAGAGGCCGCTTTCCTGGCCGTACCCCTTTTGTGTCCAGGCCTCAATTTCAACAATCAAATTATCCCTTCTATCAACAACCAAGATATGCACAGGAAACTTTGTAACAAACTTCCTTCTTTCCTTCCCGAGCCAGACCATGGCAACAAAGATGCTTTCGTTCCAGACCACGATCTCGCCCTCCTACAGGTAACTCCTCTGTTTTCTCTAATTCCCCTTTCTTCCCCATCCAAAGTTGGAGGAAGATTAGCCCTTTATGCCCACAATTGGAATCTAATTACCTCAGATCAATGGGTTCTTCAAGCAGTTCTATGGGTTTGGATAGATTTTATTTCTCCCCCAATTCAGACCAAAAAAAAATCCTATTTATTTTTCAGAAGCAGACAAATTCTGATTCAAAAAGAGATAGAAATTTTACATCAAAAAGATGCAATTTCTCTAAGTTTAAATCCTCACCTAGCTTATTTCAGCAACATTTTTCTACTAAAAAAGAAAAAACGGCCAATTTAAAGCCAGTCATCAATCTAAGATCCCTGAATGCCTTTGTTGTTTACAATCATTTCAAGATAGAAGGTATTCATCTCCTAAGGGAATGCCTTCTGGACAACGACTGGCTGGTCCGTCTAGACCTTTTTGATGCCTATCTTACAGTTCCTATAGCTCAAGAGCATTGGAAATACCCTCACATTTTGTTGGGAAGACCAAGTTTGGAATTCCACATCCCTTCCATTTGGCCTGTCCTCTGCCCCTTGGATATTTACAAAAATCCTTAAACCAGTTGTTTCATGGCTTCGACTAAAAGGAATCCGTCTAATTATTTACCTAGAGCAGTGTTTTTCAACCAGTGTGCCGTGGCACACTAGTGTGCCGTGAGAGATCCTCAGGTGTGCCACGGCAGACTGACAACAGTGAGGGGGTGTCCCTCTTTCAAATTTTGAAATATTGGGAGGTATGTGACAGGCTCATCAGGCATCATTTACAACCATGACATTCATTCACAGACAATCATTATGATTGTTTGTGAATGAATGGCAATATGTCATGTATAGTTTGTAGGAGGCATGCACAGTACAGTGTGTGTGTGTGTGTGTGTATATATATATATATATATATATATATATATATATATATATATATATCCTGTATTAGGCTACAATGTGTGATTTTGTAAAATTTTGGGATGGTGGTGTGCCGCAGGATTTTTTAATGTAAAAAAGTGTGCCACGACAAAAAAAAGGTTGCAAATCACTAACCTAGAGGATAAACTTTGAATGAAGCAGAATTTTCTCTCCCTTCAACAACAATTATTCACGACTAGATCTTCTAAAGAATTTTGGTTTTCTCGTTAAAAAGGAGAAATCAGAGGGCGGAGCCTGGCCACGCAGGGACATGGCTGCTTAGTTCTTGGCTCTCATGCCCTGCGCCTGATGCAGACCCACTATCTTAGGAAGTAATGACCTAATTAAACTTTAAAACAGGGGCCATACCACATGAACATACCCGGCACAGAACAGACCTCACAAACGGACCTCCGGAAGCTTACACAGAGTTGCTGCTGATCACGGCCTGTCTGCGGCCTAAAACGGCACTACGGCTTCTTGCGCAGCAGCTTGATCCGCAGTGAGGGCCTGCCACCAACCACCGGAGTCTCTTCTGCTCACTTTGGGACCGGAACGCTTAGAAGATTGGCCACAAGAGCTGAATCGAAGACCGGACAGGACCCGCTCATTCCCCTGCAACGGCACCGGCTGAGCTCCTTAACCACCACCTGACACCGGACCCCTGAAAACGAACCGCAAAAGCCACAGAACCTAAAATCGTAGGTAAGCCTGTACTGACTTAATGGGGCTGAAGAGAGAATAGATAATACCCTGAGAGATCTCTGGACGGGTATTTTAAGTTAATTGAGACCAAACAGGGGCCTGAGCCACGTGGGAGAGCCGGTCACAACTCCGCAGGGCAGGATACACATGGGAGGGAGAGTGCCCCAGGCTGTCCGCTTGACTAATCCTCTAATATAACACCTCAATATCATAGGAGGTGATAGAATCCAAGCTGACAGAGCAGCGATATATGCCTTAAGGAGACAACCCAATAAACAAACACACCACCATATTTTAAACCCTGTCACTGCAGGGGAAAGAGGCAGTCTTGCACAGCCATAGTGTGAAGGGAGTAAAGGTGATGTTTTGTGCAGGGAGAAAACCTCTGACCAGTGAACGCCACATACAGGACTTATTATCTTGACTCCACAGTTCACATTATAGTAAAGTGTGTAATCCATAAAAGGAAGGAAATTTTTCTTTTCTTTTTTCTTTTTTGATCACGAATAACTTTTCCCTGTGTGTCATCCTTAAAGGCATACCACTTATTTTTGGAAGGCCTGGACCATACAAGCCCGCCTGTTCTGGTTTCACTCGCTAAGAAGGGGGCAAGAGCACTGTTAAAGAATCTGTCTCTGACCTTAGGGGGTCTTTCTTTTTCTATGTTTGTCTGCCCCTGCTGACATTGCAAGCCCATATACTGTAGTTTATACTCACGAACCCTCACTGCACCCACCCCTAACAGGATACAACATTCTATCACCTGCTCTGCCCCACAGGAGTACTACCTCTGCAGATTTAATCTCCATTATATTAAATATATCTCAGAGAGGGGTAAACATATATACCCACAGCTTATAATGTCTCACAGGAAAAACACCAAAGGGGAAAAAGGACTTAAAAGTACTAATCTCACCAACTATCTCAAAATGGCCGCCTCTGGCTCTGACGCAACGGAAATTGAAAACCCACTCACTGTCCCTCCCTTGACAGCTGCTGTTAGTGCGACATCAGATACACGACTACAGGAATCAACACCTGGAGAGGACCTCAGTGTACACTCCACCAAAGCTGACATTAATATAGTGTTATCTGAAATGAGATCCCTATTCGGCGATTTAAAAAAAGACTTTCATCGAATTAGCCAACAAGTTCGTGTCCTGGAGGGAAAACAGGAAAATATGCAGGCACAGATGACATCCAATACTCAAAGAGCTATTGAACAAGAAGGAGACATCCAATTCCTGTTGTCCAGGGTTAAAGACCTGGACAACAGAGGAAGACGCAATAACCTTCGGATCAGAGGAGCCCCAGAATCTATCAACAACTCGGCATTAGAGGGCTATTTGCAGGACTTGTTTTGCACTATAAAGGGCACTCCAGATTCCCCAGACATTCAGATAGAAAGAGCTCATCGTGCCCTTAGACCCAAACCGTCTCCTAAAGCTCCCCCACGGGATATAATTGTGAAATTTTTGAGTTTCAAAGATAAGGATGTAGTATCCCAGAAAGCACGATCCATCAAAGACCTCACACATGCCGGCATCCCCATCCAAATATTCTCTGACTTAAGTCAAATAACATTACAGAAAAGGAGAGATTTAAAGTTTGTGACCAGCGCACTCCAAGCACACAGAATTCAATATAAGTGGGGTTTCCCTGTCTGACTTATTGCTACCCGAAATGGGAAACAAGCTATATACAGAACTCAAGCAGACCTACAGGATTTCTACAACATCCTGGATATCAACATACCTACCCCTGCAGAGGATTCATCTACTAGAAGGGACCAGAATGATTAGTTTCCCCCTTCCGTCTCTATCACAAGAGGGGTCCATTGGCACTCTAGACTGGAGACTTTGAGTTGATATTATCTTCTGCCCAGTCTTTAGACTAATGCTATACCCAGGGTGCCTGGAAGGTTCCCCATCATGAACATGGACCCTTGTGGACGATTACACTGACAGGTAGTGGTAAAGGCAAAATGTACACTTTTTTTTACCAAAATGGAACTTTGATCTGCCAGCTACAATCTCCCTAAGTTGTTATATATGTTATGTTCTAATTGTTATGTTCACAATGTTCCTTACTTTAGGTTTGAACCTCATTTTATGTGAAGCTATTTTTTCCCTTTATCTAAGTGCCTAAATGTCCTGCAGCATAAAACTCTGTGTTCTATGGTCTTGCCAGCCCTGACGCATACACCTATACAATAATGGTGCGTTGTGCTACAAGTAAATATCATTAAACAACCACACAGGGGAAACCTTGTAACTGAGGCGCCTGTTCTCCCGTCACACCGGGGCTTTTTGCCGCAAGTATATACTAAGATAGTATAGTCATCCATCAACCAATAATTATTTAAGGTGATTCATTGCTATGCTAATGCAATTAGGTAATATGTGTATGAACCATGATATGCATAAAACTGTTTTCTCCTTATCATTATGTAACTTGTCGCAGGGAACCACAGATGGCCACTTGTTGCAGGCTGCACTGCGGGCTTATCAGTACTGACGCGTATACCTATACGATAATGGTGCGTTGTACTATAAGCTAATAATCGTAGTCAGGCATATATAATACTTTTGGAAACGTTAATGCTTCTATCTATGTTACGGTGGTCTATCCTACCACCTACCTATGTTAGAATGGTACATTGTTTTATTAGTTAATATCTGTTCAAATTGTTACATGTGTTGCACTCCCACTGATGTATCCATACTGCTATATGGTTTAATCTGGCACCATGGTGTTACAAACTGCTGTTTGTAACTGGCCCTTTAAATGGAAAATTGCCCTGCTTCCCTGGATTTTGGAGAAGCCTATTTGCCAGCCTCCTTCCACATGACTATGGCCCCTGGAAGATTGTGCCCCTGAAAACATATTAACTTTTATTGGGTGTGTATGGCCCTTTAAGAACCGTCTGGGGACATTTTGTGACTTTGGTGAACAATGCCCCTTTAAGACTATGTCCCCAGACCTGTGAAATGACTTGTCCCTGGCTTTCTCCCACTTGGTTCAGTTTCATTGTGTGCCATTAAGTGCTATGTGACAGACCCTTCAGTCAGAACTACAGAGATAACTTTGTTCAGCTTCAAGAAGCATTCTAAATACAAGTTTGCTGGGATCAGCTCTAATTAAGTTTAGTGATAAAACATTCCCATTGTCTAATCAGACTTCTAGTAGTGATAAGGTGGACTGCATTGTTTTATTGTGTGTAAAATGTTATCTGCTGAAGTAATGTTGTGGCCTGTCAAAGGGAGTGTCTCTCTATCTAATATCAAATGTGTGATGGGGGATTTTATGCCTCCCCCTGAGAGTGTCCTGTTTGCATGTAACCTCAATAAAAAGCAGGCTGTGTGCTCCAGCACCTCAGACCTATGTTGACCCTCTAACTTGAAGCTTTGACTCATGTTTGTAGGGGACAGCTTCAGCTATACTCACTACAGGGATTGCTATGCTTTTCATACTCCCTTAGCTACAGGGATTGCTATAGAAGGAAGAGGTTCACCTATTGGAGCCTGGTCGTAGGTCCAGGGCGCAGAGCAGACGGCGAGATACCAGCCCAGCAGCGGTGGTTCATAGAGTCTGCATTACTGATGGTGGCTACGCAGCAGTTATAGTGTCTACGGTGCTGCTGATCCCTTTGGTGAGCGTTAGGAGCATCCTTTTCTACGGTCCAACTTCCAGCCAGCCTGGAGGCAACCGTAACATTTGGCGGCAGCGGTGGGATCGCGTCCTAGCGCAAGGAGCAGCACCACAACAGCACTGGTATCGTAGGAGAGTAATTGAGGGCAACGCTAGCCACTGCGCAGCGTCCGTACCTACAGCAGCATGGAGCTGACAAGACACTGGTCAGAACCCTGTGAAGAGCACCTCAACCTGATCCGTCGCTATGAGGGCGCTGATTTCGTTCCAGAGATAAAGAGGCGGCTAGTCCGATATGGTCCAGACCCTGCACAGGAGGTAGTCAGTCGCCTCATCCGGGAATTGGCTACTGAGAACGAAGCGGCACGAGCCTTTGAGCGCCAACTGTGGAGTTTGAGGGTATGGACACCTGGTCTCTCTCCCCAGCCGCAGCATGTTCCACAGGGAGAGGAGAGCAGCGACCTCCCTCCCCAGCGGCAGTATACTGTGCAGAGGGAAGAGACAACCGGTCTCCTTCCCCAACCCCAACCAGAGATACCAGAGGCAGCAGGCCTCATAGACTGGTTCTGGGAGGACCCCCAGCAGGCAGGTGGAGATGGGACCGCAGTCTCTCTACCGGCCCTACAGGGATGCTGGGCAGGCGGCCCAGATCCTCAGCGACAGACCCAGCTACAGGGAGGGGAGAGCATCGACCTCCCTCCCCAGCCGGAGTGTGCCTTCCAGGGAGAGGAGACAACCGGTCTCTCTCCCCAGCCGCTGCATGTTCCACAGGAAGCAGAGAGCATCGACCTCCCTTCCCAACGGCCGCCGGAGTATCAGGAGGAGGAGGTAAGCCAATCTCCCCCTCCCCAGCTAACTCCTAACTTGGGCCCAGGGTTAACAGTGGAGATGTTAACCCCCACTGACCCCCACGTTCCCTTTGCCACCGGGCAGGACTATGCCCCAATTCCCCCAGCAGAAGAGCTGGCATCAGGACAGAGCGCTGCTGGCCTCTGCCCTACAGATCTTGTCCTTGTTACAGAACTGGCCTGCAAACCCCTCACCCCAGCAGAAGCGCTGGCACCAGGGCAGAGTGCCGCTGGCCTCTGCCCCCCAAGTACCATCAGCTATTTGCCCAGCTGCGCCTGGAAGGCAGAGGATGCTACACTTTCATCCTACAACCTGGAACTTACAGGCCAGTACTACGTATTGTGGGGGGGCTACTTTGCTGCTAACGATTATTTGTGGGTGGGTTGCGAGACTAACTTAGGCACTGACCGGCAGAGGGTCAGGTGCCTGGTTAGTCTCCCTCCAAAAGGGGAGATATGTTACAAACTGCTGTTTGTAACTGGCCCTTTAAATGGAAAATTGCCCTGCTTCCCTGGATTTTGGAGAAGCCTATTTGCCAGCCTCCTTCCACATGACTATGGCCCCTGGAAGATTGTGCCCCTGAAAACGTATTAACTTTTATTGGGTGTGTATGGCCCTTTAAGAACCGTCTGGGGACATTTTGTGACTTTGGTGAACAATGCCCCTTTAAGACTATGTCCCCAGACCTGTGAAATGACTTGTCCTTGGCTTTCTCCCACTTGGTTCAGTTTCATTGTGTGCCATTAAGTGCTATGTGACAGACCCTTCAGTCAGAACTACAGAGATAACTTTGTTCAGCTTCAAGAAGCATTCTAAATACAAGTTTGCTGGGATCAGCTCTAATTAAGTTTAGTGATAAAACATTCCCATTGTCTAATCAGACTTCTAGTAGTGATAAGGTGGACTGCATTGTTTTATTGTGTGTAAAATGTTATCTGCTGAAGTAATGTTGTGGCCTGTCAAAGGGAGTGTCTCTCTATCTAATATCAAATGTGTGATGGGGGATTTTATGCCTCCCCCTGAGAGTGTCCTGTTTGCATGTAACCTCAATAAAAAGCAGGCTGTGTGCTCCAGCACCTCAGACCTATGTTGACCCTCTAACTTGAAGCTTTGACTCATGTTTGTAGGGGACAGCTTCAGCTATACTCACTACAGGGATTGCTATGCTTTTCATACTCCCTTAGCTACAGGGATTGCTATAGAAGGAAGAGGTTCACCTATTGGAGCCTGGTCGTAGGTCCAGGGCGCAGAGCAGACGGCGAGATACCAGCCCAGCAGCGGTGGTTCATAGAGTCTGCATTACTGATGGTGGCTACGCAGCAGTTATAGTGTCTACGGTGCTGCTGATCCCTTTGGTGAGCGCTAGAAGCATCCTTTTCTACGGTCCAACTTCCAGCCAGCCTGGAGGCAACCGTAACACATGGTATAACTGAAACTGTTTTCTCTCCTTATTGTGTACCTCTCTGTCCCATTACACAGAGGTTTAGGTATAATGATCTTGGCGGCCCTGACGCAAAAACCTATACAAAAAATGGTGCGTTGTGCTGCAAGTTACCCATTAGGAGCAGTTACGAGAAGGGTTTCACTTACTTAAGTGTTGTTTTTTCAAATGGATGCCTGTTATGTACTATATGTCAATCTTTCACTGTGTACCCTATCACCCCTTAACACCCCTGGTTTCCAGCAAAGACCCCCTACGGGCGGGTTCATACAACTCTTCCTTTCATCCTTTATCTACCTCACTTTTCTTCTCTTTTTAAAAAAAGAGGGGAAAAGCCTCCATCGGGCGCAGGGATACAGATCCCTTATTCCTTATACTTTTTCTCTTTCGCTTACTTTAACTCTGATTTCCGGCCGGCCACTCCTGGTGGAGAGCTGCCCGACTCTCATTTATTCTAACTTTCTTCCCTTCTCTGGATAAATTATCCAAAAGCTATTTTCTAAACTAACCTACTTCTTTCCTCTCCTCCTTCCCTACCCCCTGACTCCTTCCCTCTTCATAACTCTTTCCTGATCCTTTTCTGACCCTAACCTCAACTTACTCCCCCCCTCCCCCCCCCCCTTTTTTTTTTTTTTTTTTCTTCTTTCCTCTTACTTAATCATGCCTTTAAACGGTTCACACACTCTGACTTTTATGACACTAAACGCCAAGGGTTTAAACATCCCAGAAAAAAGGTCGCACTTAATTCGGGATAGCATTCGCGCCCACTGCGATATTATATTTTTGCAGGAAACCCATTTCTGCAGAGGTAAAGAGCCTAAATGGTTTAACCCCAAATTCCCAACCTCCTTTTTCGCCTCTGGGCCCTCAAAGAAAAATGGAGTAGGCATTCTGATAAAGCATTCCTCCCCATTCTCTCTCATACACATAGAAAGGGACCCTGAAGGCCGCTACCTGATTGTAACAGGCACGCTTTTTAATAGACTGGTTACACTAGTTAATGCCTACTTTCCGAATCAGCACCAGAACAAATTTATGACCACTCTCACTAATAAAGTCCTTGAACTCCGTAAAGGAGCTCTGATATTAGGAGGAGACTTTAACGTCCCGCTTAACCCTGTATTGGACACTTCTAAAATGACAACCTCAGTTACCAAAAAAACCCTCCGACAGTGTAATGCTAGATTAGAGGAGTTGGCGGTTCATGACACCTGGCGTATACTTTACCCCACTAGGCGTGACTATACCTTTTACTCCCACCCACACGAAGTATATTCCAGAATTGATTACATTTTCACGGACCAGTTGACCTTAGCAGGGGTTATAGACACCCAGATACTTCCTATGACTTGGTCAGACCATGCCCCAGTCGCCTGTAAAATACAATGGCCTTCAATACCAGACAGACCATTTGTCTGGAGATTTGATGACTTTATGATGAACAACCAACTGATTAAAACCCAAATTGAGACAAAATTGATGGAATACTTCCATAATAACGAAAATGGAGAGGTACCGGACCACGTTGTCTGGGAGGCGCACAAGTGCGTGCTCAGAGGGGAGCTAATTCAGCAGAAAGCTTACCACTCCAAACAGATTAGACTTAGATACACAGCTCTCCTTAAACAAATTAGGGAATTAGAGCCCAGACATAAACGGACTCCTTCAGATCCCCTAGTTACACAAGAACTTATGCAGGCCAGAAAAGACATTCAGGATATACATGCTAGAGAACACCAAATTCTTGCATTAAAACTACAACAGAGGTACTATGAGTTCGGAGACAAACCCGGAAAACTCCTAGCTAGGGCCTTAAAGAGGAGACAAGCCAAATCTCACATCCATTCCATATTAAATCATCACAATCAACCTTGTTCGGACAGCCCATCCATAGCCGAGGTACTTAGATCATACTACCAGAACCTATACAACTTACAAAAAAACGATCCTCCTCCCCATAATAGCGATGGGATACCCTTCAGGTCCCCTGCCGACTCTTACCTGGATTCTTTGTCTCTCCCGGCTCTATCTGCAGAGGAGAGAGATAGCGTAGACACTGCCATCTCGGTAGAGGAAGTGACCAAGACTATAGAAAGCCTACCAGCAGGAAAATGTCCAGGCCCAGACGGTTTTAGTGTAAAATACTATAAAACTTTTAAAGATGTATTGTCCCCTCGCTTAGCCTCCCTGTTTAATAGTATTGGGAACAATCAGGATTTCCCGTCATCTATGCTCCTTGCGCATGTTACCACCATCCCGAAACCGGTTAAACCAACAGATCGGCCTGAAAATTTCAGGCCGATTTCTCTACTTAATGTAGATTTGAAGATATTCGCAAAAATTCTCTCATCAAGACTGAATACGTTTTTGCCACAGTTAATCTCCCCAGACCAGGTGGGATTTGTCCCTGGAAGAGAGGCCAGGGATAACACCATAAAGGCTACCCTCTTAGTGAACTATGCGCAACTTAATAACATCCCGTCGGTTCTTGTTTCAACCGACACCGAAAAGGCTTTTGACAGGGTTAGCTGGGATTTCCTTAGAGCTGTCCTGTCAAAAATGAACTTTGGTCAAGCCTTCGTGCACAAAATTTTTTCTTTATACTCTGCACCAACTGCTCAGGTAAAAATTAACAATATTCTATCTGACCCCTTTAAAATTTCAAACGGGACACGTCAGGGTTGCCCCTTGTCCCCCCTACTATTTGCCCTATCAATAGAAGCACTGGCGCAAAAAATCTGTGACAACCAGAAAATATCTGGGATTAAAATAGGAGACCATGAACACAAGGTCTCGCTATATGCGGACGATATCCTCCTTTCGGTTGCTAACCCTTTAATCTCTATCCCAGAAATTCTTCGAGAATTTGATGAATACGGTAGAGTATCTAATTTTCACCTAAACCATACCAAATCGGAAATCCTAAATATCAATCTGCCCCAGACGGAATTATGCCGATTATCGGATATATGTAACTTAAAGATCAAAACGCGAACACTCAGATATTTAGGAATCAACCTAACCCCCAAAGTAGAGAACCTATTCGAGGCCAATTATATTCAATTAACCAAAGCAATAATAGGAGATCTCTCATCTTGGAAAAACAAGAAAATATCATGGCTGGGCAGAATTGGGGTGGTAAAGATGAATATTCTTCCCCGGATTTTATATTATCTCCAAACCCTCCTGATCCCATTTACTGGTCAATATCTATTAAAATTGCAGGGACAGCTAGAAGACTATATCTGGGGGGGCACTAGACCTAGGATTTCCAAACACACTTTATACCTACCTAAGGAGAAGGAGGGCTTGAGCATTCCAAACCTCTCAATATACAAAAAGGCTGTTAATCTCCAACATCAGGTGGAATGGTGCGCCAATTCTAAAGATAAAGTATGGGTCCAATTAGGACGGCACATTCTGGGAGCACAAAATGTGGGCTCATTGGGATGGATTTCCAATAAAAACAGGCCCAAAGTGGCCATGCAATATCCACTTTTGAGGGAATTTTTCTCGGTATGGGACAAATCACTAGTAGAATACCCACATATCTCTTCCAACCCTTCGCCTCTCACCCCCTTTGTCCAAAATCCAGATATCCCTTTTTCCAATATCCCTCAGACGGCTCTAAATAAAACACAACTAGATCAGACAATGTTCCACAGGTTAATTTCAAATAAAAAACTTAAATAATTGGGGGATCTGTTGGAGTCGGGCCTGGGCATACCATGGTTCTTCCATAGACAGCTACAACACTATCTGCTCACACATAAAAGAGCCGACAGTATGTCAAGACAATTGACCCTATTGGAGTCATTGTGCTTGCTAACACACACTCCTAAACATTTGATATCTATTATGTACAGATTACTGATATCTCATAAGGACTCTCACACACCTACCTTCGTTAGGCAGTGGAACAGGGACCTGGACCATGCCCTTACAGACACAGACTGGCAAAAAATATTCCACAATCACACCAAGGCCTCAGTCTCGGCCAGAACATTAGAATCCAACTATAAATTCTTATCCCGCTGGTACCTTACACCAGTCAGGATCAAAAAAATATATAAGAAATCTGATGGTAAATGCTGGAGAGGCTGCGGGGAGGCTGGTTCTATCCTCCACATCTGGTGGACATGCGGACTGATAGCTACATTCTGGACGGCAGTGTTGGACATAATAGACTCTAAACTAAATATTACATTGCACAGAGATCCTGGCCTACTGTTGTTCCATAGACTGCCCAAACTTATGAAGAAACCTAAAAAACACTTACTATATATCATGCTAAATAGTGTGAAAGCTCTCATCCCTAAAAACTGGAAATCAAAACAGAATCCCTCAGACCGCCGACTGGGAGGCACAAGTGGATAGACATTTGTCATTGGAAAGATTTAGATACCTGAGGGAGGACAGGGTTGAAATTCATGAATACATGAAAGAACTCTGGAGACCATCGACTAGATAAGTCCAGGATATCCTGTTCTCCCCCGCACCAATACATTAGTCTTTTATACCCCCCCCTATATATATATATATATTTATTTATTTTCTCCCCCTTCCTACTCGCCCCACGATGAAACCCCTCTCCTTTCCCCATCCACATCTGTCCCTCTTTCTTATTCTTCTCTCTACCTTCTCCTCTACCTCTCCTATCTTCGTATCTTCTCACTAAGACGAGCATCGTAGTTTCTGATGCACGTCATAATCCAAATTAATAATGTTGATTGATGTCTTCACTTAACCTAATCTTATCATGATCACACATTGATGTTATGTTGAATGTCTTACTTAACAGACTCCTGCAATACTTGTAAATCTCATTCTGTGATATTGGACACTGTGACATGATGACATTTTCATTTGTGAATTGTATTATGTTATCTTTCAATAAAGCTTTTTCAAAAAAAAAAAAAAAAAAGGAGAAATCAGTCCTAACTCCCACTCAATCACTAACTTTTCTGGGTTGGATACGACAAAAGCCACTTTAAGTCTTCCCCTAGACAAAATAAAGAATATAAAAAAGGAAATATCCAAAACAATTTCCAAACAGTCAGTTCCTATCCGTCAGATAGCCAGGATAGTAGGGTTACTCTCATCCTCTATCCAGGCTACCTTCCCTGCCTCTTCATTAACGAGAACTTTAAAGATTAAAAATGTCCTTCTTACAGAAAGGATTTTCTTATTCTCACCCCATTCCATTGTCATCAGAAGCCAAGGAGGAGCTTTCATGGTGGCTTTCCCATATGGAAGCCTGGAATAGGAGAGCAATTTTTGGCAAAGCTTCGGATTTAATTATAGAATCGGATGCGAGTCGCTCGGGCTGGGGAGCTCATTGCGGTCCGTCTATAACAGAGAACTTCACATAAATTGTTTGGAACTTTTGGCTGGTTCTTTTGCGGTCAAGAGTTATGTAAAATCTCCTTTTCCCACTTCTATTCTTCTCCGGATGGACAACATTTCCGCGGTTCGTTATCTCAATCGTCTTGGAGGTACCAAATCGAGAAATCTTTCCAACATCACCAAAGATTTCATTCATCTTTGTTTAGACAGGAATCTCTCCATCAAAGCGGAATATATCCCTGGTCTCTCGAATTCGGCGGGAGACTGGGGTTCCGTTTCCTCACAGACTCCAGCGATTGGATGTTGAACAGAAGACTTTTTCTTTCAATTCAAGCTCTCCGTGGTCCCTTCTTTATAGATTTTTTTGCGTCTCGTCTAAACTTTCAACTCCCTCAGTATTTCAGCTGGCGTGCAGACCCCGACGCGTTAGCCATAGATGATTTTCTTTAACTATGGCCGTCTCTCTGAGCTTATGCGTTTCCCCTATTTTCTTTGATTGCTCGAACAATATCGATTGTCCGCAGGAATTTTCTCTCTCTGATTCTGATAACTGCCCTGTGGTCAACTCAAGCCTGCTACCCCTCCCTTCTCGAGATGTCATACAAACTTCCTCTCCTCCTTCCCTCTTGTCAAGACCTTCTTCTAGATCCCGATGACAATCCCCACAACCTAGTGGATCAATTCCTCAGTTTGATAACCTGGACGGTTACGGGGAAGTTATAAATCTCTTCGGCCTTTCGGACGGAGCTAGAAGCCTCATTCGTGAATCTTGGGCCTCGGGTACCCACAAATGTTACTTTTCCGCATGGTCCAGATGGTCTTGCTGGTGCATGCAAAGAAATTTGGATCCCGTTTTAACTTCTATAACTGATATTCTTAATTTCTTGTCCCACCTTTTTGATCTCGGTCTTGCTTATAGAACTATAAATATGCCTAGATCAGCTATTTCCGCCAAACATGATCACATAAATAATTATCCTGTAGGCAAACATTCTTTGGTTTGTCGTATCCTTAAAGCCATAAGACTTAGAAGACCCCCTACTCCTAAGTACAACAGTTTTTGGGATGTAGATTTAATTTTTTTACTCTTTTTAAATCTTGGCCCTCTAACAAACTTTTAGCTCTTAAAAAAATTTCTGCGAAACTTGCTAATCTTCTTTGATCTCTTTTCGGAGAATTTCTAAAGTTTGAGCTTTACATTATAATAAATATAATAAATGTTTTTCTCCTGAAGGTGTTGCCTTTTTACTGTCTCGCAGAACTAAGACCTTGTCCTCCTCTATTTTCTATCTTAACCTTCCTTCTGAACCTTAGCTGTGTTGTTTCATGCTTGAAAGAGTATGAGTCTAGAACTCTTTCACTTAGATCCTCTTCGTCTAATCAACTCTTATTGTCCTTTATTCCTCCTCATAATCCTGTCTCTTCTACTTCTATAGCGAGGTGGGTAAATGAGTTATGTCGGAAGCTGGCATTGATTTTGCCTTTTCTGCTCATTCAGTTAGAGGAACAGCAGCTTCTAAAGCCTTTTTAAAATCTGCTCCTTTACAAGAAATTCTTAAGGCAGCAGACTAGTCCTCTGATTGCGTCTTCAAACACTTTTACTTTAAGCCCATTCAACATGCCTTGCTTAACCTTTTTTCTTAATCTGTTCTTCTTTATCTTGTTTTAAACTAGCAAAATATGAAGTCTCTGGTCTTGTAATATAATTCTGATTATCCTAGCTTTGTGACGGAATAATTTAGATTTTATTAAGGACACAGAGACGAATATTTTCCATCCTCTTTAAATATCCCTCCCTATGTATTATACTTAATGTTATTTTATATATTTTAGCTTCCATCTGATCAATCTGCAATCATCAAATCCGGATTTGCTCCTTCTACCAGTTCTCCCTCTACTTTAAAGAAGAGATGGATCGAAATAATTTTGTATTCATACTCAACATCTGATAACACTTTGTGTCAAGTTCTATCCAGATTCTTTTGCATCCTCTGGTTCCTGTTCATCTGTACATTCATCATTGGAAGGTTTTTTTCTTTTGAGCATCAAGCAAGAAAGAGGAGGTTGGGGTGCTCAGGGGTCAGTTTATGGTCACTACGGGTTATTCTGATTGGTCACTCTATACCCTGTTCTCTAATATTGCCTTTTCATTGGCTAACTATGTATGGTCTCTTCTTTCTCTGTTATCTTAATGTTCTGTTATCTTGTATTACTTTAAAAAGCTGCAGTTGAGTAGTAAAGGCAAGTTTAAGCAAAATATTCGTCTCTGTGTCCTTAATAAAATCTAGATTATTCCGTCACAAAGCTAGGATAATCGGAATTCTCTGCAGAAGCCAACTTAACCACTTAGGAATATATAAATAAATTGAGACTCACTGTCAATCTCAAAACCAGTTTTTATTTACTTACAGGTAGTAAAAGCAGACTTACTGATACGCAATAGATAATATATGGCTTGAAAATCAATACTAGTTACCATATCTACCTCTGCTTGGCCTATTGTAACATGTAACGAAGTTACTGTGCAAAAAAAATCTATACCATTCCGTTGTTGATTGTAGACACTATATCTACCAACTACTAGGCTTACTGCAGCATGAAATGAAGCTATTGTGCAATAAAAATTATATACACTTATTAGGATGATCCTGTGACTTTAACTTACAAAACTCTGGTATTTATTCACCTTAGTAGTTACTGCGTATATACATATCGCTAATAGCAAGATAAGATTCTCTACAGAAGCTAAGTAAACTATTCAGATATACAACTAAATTGAGACTTATTATAGATCTCTAATTCATTATCTATTTACCCGGTAGTATTAACAGACCTATTGACATTTCATAGGTCATACAAAGCTTGTGAATCTATACTATCCAGTTGCCATACCTACTTACTGCTACTGGAAAGGGAATACTTATATAATGGGAATTAAGATCAAACTGTTTGAAGCGGTCCTATGATGTACATTATATATATACACAGATATAGTCCACAATAGCTTAAATTGAAGCTCATTACAACAGCTGACCTAGCTAACAACCCATTCTCACATAGATGCTCATTTTTACAGATTTCTTCGTATATAAATAGCATACTCTGGCTACACCAACTTATTATTGAAATAATTCAGTGGCATTTAGATTAAGGACTATGGATTAATATCAACATCCTAGGTCATTCAATACTGGGTTCACTGATATTATATCTAGGTTGTGATAGTAATATAAGCCAGGAGCTATTTATAGCCTGCTTCCTTTTAGTTTGTTTTCACGTTTACACGTAAAATTTATTTAAAGGTCTAGGTACGATTCCTTGTGTTTTTAAGACTCTACCATTTATTTTAATTTGCCTATTAAAAGTTATATTTTAACATTTTGTTCCATCTAAAAATCCGTCACAATATGCACTAATGTTCAAATGCTTGCAGCAGGGAATTTGAGTGCTTTTAAGGGACATAATACTCATATGCTAAATCACTTCAAACTGATGCAGTATAACTGTAAAAAGCTGACAGGAAAATATCACCTGAGCATCTCTATGTAAAAAAGGAAGATATTTTACCTCACAATCTCCTCAGCTCAGCAGAGTAAGTTCTGTGTAAAAAGTTATACTCAGCTGCTCCCAGCTGCAGGTAAAAAAAAAAAAAGAAGAAGAAATGAACAGCAACCAATCAGCAGTGCTGAGGTCATGAACTCTTTTACTGTGATCTCATGAGATTTGACCTTAACTCTCATGAGATTTCATAGTAAACTTCCTTAAACTGAATAAGGAAATAAGATGAGTGTGCACCAAAGCTCACTCCCTTAGCTGTCCCAGGACAGACATACTGATTAGCTGCTTAGAAGTCCTTTACAATGGGATGTGGCTACTGAGGAACTTTTGAGATCAAATATCTTTCTTTTTTACATAGAGATGTTCAGGTGATATTTTCTAGTCAGCTTTTTACAGCTATGCTGCATCACTTTCAAGTGTTTCAACATTTGGGTATCATGGCCCTTTAAGTTGTACATTTTTTGCAGTCTTGTACTGTTTTTAGAAAATCACAAACTATAACTGCCAAATTGCTTTATAATCAGTCTCATACACTACCACTGTCACTGTCTCACACTGTCACATTGCACCTTACTAGTGTCACACATTATAAACTGTAGCAATGCTTTACACACATTGTCACCCACTATCACATTGCACCTTAGTAGTGTCAAACACTATCACCGTAACATTGCTTTACACACATTGTCACACACTATCACATTGCACCTTAGTAGTGACACACACTATCACTGTAACAATGCTTTACACACATTGTCACACACTATCACTGTAACAATGCTTTACACACATTGTCACACACTATCACCGTAACAATGCTTTACACACATTGTCACACACTATCACCGTAACAATGCTTTACACACATTGTCACACACTATCACATTGCACCTTAGTAGTGTCACACACTATCACCGTAACAATGCTTTACACACATTGTCACACACTATCACATTGCACCTTAGCAGTGTCACACTATCACTGTAACAATGCTTTACACACATTGTCACACACTATCACATTGCACCTTAGTAGTGTCACACTATCACCGTAACAATGCTGTACACACATTGTCACACACTATCACATTGCACCTTAGTAGTGTCACACTATCACTGTAACAATGCTTTACAAACATTGTCACACACTATCACATTGCACCTTAGTAGTGTCACACTATCACTGTAACAATGCTTTACATTGTCACACACTATCACATTGCACCTTAGTAGTGTCACACACTATCACCATAACAATGCTTTACACACATTGTCACACACTATCACATTGCACCTTAGTAGTGTCACACTATCACTGTAACAATGCTTTACATTGTCACACACTATCACATTGCACCTTAGTAGTGTCACACACTATCACCGTAACAATGCTTTACACACATTGTCACACACTATCACATTGCACCTTAGTAGTGTCACACACTATCGCTGTAACAATGCTTTACACACATTGTCACACACTATCACATTACACCTTAGTAGTGTCACACTATCACTGTAACAATGCTTTACATTGTCACACACTATCACATTGCACCTTAGTAGTGTCACACACTATCACCGTAACAATGCTTTACACACATTGTCACACACTATCACATTGCACCTTAGTAGTATCACACACTATCACTGTAACAATGCTTTACACACATTGTCACACACTATCACTGTAAAAATGCTTTACACACATTGTCACACACTATCACATTGCACCTTAGTAGTGTCACACACTATCACCGTAACAATGCTTTACACACATTGTCACACACCATCACATTGCACGTTAGTAGTGTCACACACTATCACTGTAACAATGCTTTACATTGTCACACACTATCACATTGCACATTAGTAGTGTCACACACTATCACTGTAACAATGCTTTACACACATTGTCACACACTATCACATTGCACCTTAGTAGTGTCACACACTATCACTGTAACAATGCTTTACACACATTGTCACACACTATCACTGTAAAAATGCTTTACACACATTGTCACACACTATCACATTGCACCTTAGTAGTGTCACACACTATCACCGTAACAATGCTTTACACACATTGTCACACACTATCACATTGCACTTTAGTAGTGTCCCACACTATCACTGTAACAATGCTTTACACACATTGTCACACACTATCACATTGCACCTTAGTAGTGTCACACACTATCACTGTAACAATGCTTTACACACATTGTCACACTATCACATTGCACCTTAGTAGTGTCACACACTATCACTAACAATGTTTTACATTGTCACACACTATCACATTGCATGTTAGTAGTGTCACACACTATCATCGTAACAATGCTTTACACACATTGTCACACACTATCACATTGCACCTTAGTAGTGTCACACACTATCGCTGTAACAATGCTTTAGACACATTGTCACACACTATCACATTACACCTTAGTAGTGTCACACTATCACTGTAACAATGCTTTACATTGTCACACACTATCACATTGCACCTTAGTAGTGTCACACACTATCACCGTAACAATGCTTTACACACATTGTCACACACTATCACATTGCACCTTAGTAGTTTCACACACTATCACTGTAACAATGCTTTACACACATTGTCACACACTATCACTGTAAAAATGCTTTACACACATTGTCACACACTATCACATTGCACCTTAGTAGTGTCACACACTATCGCCGTAAAAATGCTTTACACACATTGTCACACACCATCACATTGCACGTTAGTAGTGTCACACACTATCACTGTAACAATGCTTTACATTGTCACACACTATCACATTGCACGTTAGTAGTGTCACACACTATCACTGTAACAATGCTTTACACACATTGTCACACACTATCACTGTAACAATGCTTTACACACATTGTCACACACTATCACATTGCACCTTAGTAGTGTCACACACTATCACTGTAACAATGCTTTACACACATTGTCACACTATCACATTGCACATTAGTAGTGTCTCACACTATCACTGTAACAATTCTTTACACACATTGTCACACACTATCACATTGCACCTTATTAGTGTCTCACACTATCACTGTAACAATGCTTTACACACATTGTCACACACTATCACATTGCACCTTAGTAGTGTCACACACTATCACTAACAATGCTTTACATTGTCACACACTATCCTATTGCACCTTAGTGTCACACACTATCACTGTAACAATGCTTTACACACATTGTCACACACTATCACATTGCACGTTAGTAGTGTCACACACTATCACTGTAACAATGCTTTACACACATTGTCACACACTATCACATTGCACCTTAGTAGTGTCACACACTATCACTGTAACAATGCTTTACACACTATCACATTGCACGTTAGTAGTGTCACACACTATCACTGTAACAATGTTTTACATTGTCACACACTATCACATTGCACGTTAGTAGTGTCACACACTATCACTGTAACAATGTTTTACATTGTCACACACTATCACATTGCACGTTAGTAGTGTCACACACTATCACCGTAACAATGCTTTACACACATTGTCACACACTATCACATTGCACCTTAGTAGTGACACACACTATCACTGTAACAATGCTTTACATTGTCACACACTATCACATTGCACGTTAGTAGTGACACACACTATCACCGTAACAATGCTTTACACACATTGTCACACACTATCACATTGCACCTTAGTAGTGACACACACTATCACTGTAACAATGCTTTACACACATTGTCACACACTATCACATTGCACGTTAGTAGTGTCACACACTATCACTGTAACAATGCTTTACACACATTGTCACACACTATCACATTGCACCTTAGTAGTGTCACACACTATCACCGTAACAATGCTTTACACACATTGTCACACACTATCACATTGCACCTTAGTAGTGTCACACACTATCACTGTAACAATGTTTTACATTGTCACACACTATCACATTGCACGTTAGTAGTGTCACACACTATCACTGTAACAATGCTTTACACACATTGTCACACACTATCACATTGCACCTTAGTAGTGTCACACACTATCACCGTAACAATGCTTTACACACATTGTCACACACTATCACATTGCACCTTAGTAGTGTCACACACTATCACTGTAACAATGTTTTACATTGTCACACACTATCACATTGCACGTTAGTAGTGTCACACACTATCACCGTAACAATGCTTTAAACACATTGTCACACACTATCACATTGCACCTTAGTAGTGTCACACACTATCACTGTAACAATGCTTTACACACATTGTCACACACTATCACTGTAACAATGCTTTACACACATTGTCACACACTATCACCGTAACAATGCTTTACACACATTGTCACACACTATCACATTGCACCTTAGTAGTGTCACACACTATCACTGTAACAATGCTTTACACACATTGTCACACACTATCACATTGCACCTTAGTAGTGTCACACACTATCACCATAACAATGCTTTACACACATTGTCACACACTATCACTGTAAAAATGCTTTACACACATTGTCACACACTATCACATTGCACCTTAGTAGTGACACACACTATCACTGTAACAATGTTTTACATTGTCACACACTATCCCATTGCACGTTAGTAGTGACACACACTATCACTGTAACAATGCTTTACACACATTGTCACACACTATCACCGTAACAATGCTTCACAACTCATTCAGAAAATACACTCATTCAAAAAACACTCATTCAAAAAACAGGTTTCAACAATTCATGAATTAATATATAGACCCTTTGGTGATATGATAAAATGAATATAAAAATGATGTATATAAAAAATTGATGTATAACAAATTGCTTAAAAATGTCTTTTTCAGGTTAATCGGTCTCCAGATAGAGTTTAGAATTTAAACATATATCGGGTGTTTCTACACACAGATTTCTTTTTGTAAAGAGGGTTTTACCCTTAATTCACACACAGTAGTAGGTGTCTTATTTCTCCAAACAGTCCTTTCTTTAAAGGGGATTTTTCACAGTCAATTATTTCCTTAAGGGGTTTTCTGTCCACAGTTAATTAACTTTTGCAATTTTGTTTCTATTTGATACAACTCAGGCAAAGGTGCTTAGAGCAGAAGATATTACGATAATGAAGGATAGATACTTTGATGTATGTGCACATATATAACTTAAAACTTCCGTTGGCAAAGTTGATGTAGTTATGGTCTTACCGCCTTGGTGTAGCACTTGTCTCCAGGTACAGAGCTCTCACCTGCGGATTAGTCCGGGATTTCGGTTTGCGGCTTGTGCTTTCCCCGGGAGTTCTCGCGCTGCTAGCAAAGCGCCTGACGTCACCGGGTCCGATCTGCTTGTCAACTCCTATATGGTGAGTGGAATACTTGCGCAAGTATTATAGATAGTGTCCGTCTCTTCTCCAATGCCCTTTACTCACTCTCTGCACTTAGTACTTTAGTACGCAGAGTGGAGGCAGGTCCGGGCTTATGTTTTCCAATTTCTCCAAATAGATCCACAGTATTTCTACGCGTTTCACCCCTTACAGACGGGGCTTTTTCAAGATACTGTGTTCTGCTCACCTATGCCTTAAATACACCTGTAACTTCCGGTGGGTCATTAAGATTGACTGTTTCCTTTCTCATTATGTCTCTGTTTCTTTTCGAGTGGCAACCTCATGTGTTTAACCTCCATGATTATTTCTGTGTGTAAAATTTTATTCTATTGCTACTATCGATATTATTCAATAGTAAAAAGGGTCTCCTAAAATGTTGAATCTTAGAATTTCCTCAGTTTATCATTTCTTTTATTAATAACTTAGAAAAGTATATTTACTTAATATCTTCTAAAATTAAATTCAATATAATATATCAAATGACAGGGATGTTAATTATAATAGTATTTATTCTAATCAATGGGTAATATAGGGCATAGCAATAATTTAATAAAATAATTTGATTTATAAAGTTAGGATATCAATATATAAATTATTTAAAAGACTATCAAAAAATTATCAAAAAATTATCAAGAAAAATTTCAAAAAATTCCAAAAAATTTCAAAAAATTAAAATCGAAACGGATCTTATTTCTTCTAAAAGAAATTAGTTATAAAAAATTGGTTATAAAAATGGTTATAAAAAAGGTGCAATCTCTATTTCGGAATTCAGTCCATATGGATATAACGCATTAAAAACATAATTTATGCTTACCTGATAAATTCCTTTCTTCTGTTGTGTGATCAGTCCACGGGTCATCATTACTTCTGGGATATAACTCCTCCCCAACAGGAAATGCAAGAGGATTCACCCAGCAGAGCTGCATATAGCTCCTCCCCTCTACGTCAGTCCCAGTCATTCGACCAAGAATCAACGAGAAAGGAGTAACCAAGGGTGAAGTGGTGACTGGAGTATAATTTAAAAGATATTTACCTGCCTTAAAACAGGGCGGGCCGTGGACTGATCACACAACAGAAGAAAGGAATTTATCAGGTAAGCATAAATTATGTTTTCTTCTGTTATGTGTGATCAGTCCACGGGTCATCATTACTTCTGGGATACCAATACCAAAGCAAAAGTACACGGATGACGGGAGGGATAGGCAGGCTCATTATACAGAAGGAACCACTGCCTGAAGAACCTTTCTCCCAAAAATAGCCTCCGAAGAAGCAAAAGTGTCAAATTTGTAAAATTTGGAAAAAGTATGAAGCGAAGACCAAGTTGCAGCCTTGCAAATCTGTTCAACAGAGGCCTCATTCTTAAAGGCCCAAGTGGAAGCCACAGCTCTAGTGGAGTGAGCTGTAACTCTTTCAGGAGGCTGCTGTCCAGCAGTCTCATAGGCTAAACGTATTATGCTACGAAGCCAAAAAGAGAGAGAGGTAGCAGAAGCTTTTTGACCTCTCCTCTGTCCAGAGTAAACGACAAACAAGGAAGAAGTTTGGCGAAAATCTTTAGTTGCCTGCAAGTAGAACTTGAGGGCACGAACTACATCCAGATTGTGTAAAAGACGTTCCTTCTTTGAAGAAGGATTTGGACACAAGGATGGGACAACAATCTCTTGATTGATGTTCCTGTTAGTGACTACCTTAGGTAAGAACCCAGGTTTAGTACGCAGAACTACCTTGTCTGAGTGAAAAATCAGATAAGGGGAATCACAATGTAAGGCTGATAACTCAGAGACTCTTCGAGCCGAGGAAATAGCCATTAAAAACAGAACTTTCCAAGATAACATTTTTATATCAATGGAATGAAGGGGTTCAAACGGAACACCCTGTAAAACGTTAAGAACTAAGTTTAAACTCCATGGTGGAGCAACAGCTTTAAACACAGGCTTGATCCTAGCTAAAGCCTGACAAAAGGACTGGACGTCTGGATTTTCTGACAGCCGTCTGTGTAACAAGATGGACAGAGCTGAAATCTGTCCCTTTAATGAACTAGCTGATAAACCCTTTTCTAAACCTTCTTGTAGAAAAGACAATATCCTAGCGATCCTAACCTTACTCCAGGAGTAACCTTTGGATTCGCACCAGTATAGGTATTTCCGCCATATTTTATGGTAAATCCTTCTGGTAACAGGCTTCCTAGCCTGAATCAGGGTATCAATAACCGACTCAGAAAAACCACGTTTTGATAAAATCAAGCGTTCAATTTCCAAGCAGTCAGCTTCAGAGAAGTTAGATTTTGATGTTTGAATGGACCCTGTATCAGAAGGTCCTGTCTTAGAGGTAGAGACCAAGGCGGACAGGATGACATGTCCACTAGATCTGCATACCAAGTCCTGCGTGGCCAAGCAGGTGCTATTAGAATTACTGATGCTCTCTCCTGTTTGATTTTGGCAATCAATCGAGGAAGCAGCGGGAAGGGTGGAAACACATAAGCCATCCTGAAGTTCCAAGGTGCTGTCAAAGCATCTATCAGAACTGCTCCCGGATCCCTGGATCTGGACCCGTAGCGAGGAAGTTTGGCGTTCTGGCGAGACGCCATGAGATCTATCTCTGGTTTGCCC
This sequence comes from Bombina bombina, assembly GCF_027579735.1. Lineage (NCBI taxonomy): Eukaryota > Metazoa > Chordata > Amphibia > Anura > Bombinatoridae > Bombina > Bombina bombina. The sequence goes on along the minus strand of NC_069510.1, from coordinate 35,732,349 downwards.
CAACGTCGAAGTATTTGGGCAAAGACCTCCGGATGAAGTTCCCACTCCCCCGGATGAAGAGTCTGGCGACTCAAGAAATCCGCCTCCCAGTTCTCCACTCCCGGGATGTGGATTGCTGACAGGTGGCAAGAGTGAGACTCTGCCCAGCGAATTATCTTTGATACTTCCATCATTGCTAGGGAGCTTCTTGTCCCTCCCTGATGGTTGATGTAAGCTACAGTCGTGATGTTGTCCGACTGAAACCTGATGAACCCCCGAGTTATTAACTGGGGCCAAGCCAGAAGGGCATTGAGAACTGCTCTCAATTCCAGAATGTTTATTGGAAGGAGACTCTCCTCCTGATTCCATAGTCCCTGAGCCTTCAGAGAATTCCAGACAGCGCCCCAACCTAGTAGGCTGGCGTCTGTTGTTACAATTGTCCAGTCTGGCCTGCTGAATGGCATTCCCCTGGACAGGTGTGGCCGATGAAGCCACCATAGAAGAGAATTTCTGGTCTCTTGATTCAGATTCAGAGTAGGGGACAAATCTGAGTAATCCCCATTCCACTGACTTAGCATGCATAATTGCAGCGGTCTGAGGTGTAGGCGTGCAAAAGGTACTATGTCCATTGCCGCTACCATTAAGCCGATCACCTCCATGCATTGAGCTACTGACGGGTGTTGAATGGAATGAAGGACGCGGCATGCATTTTGAAGTTTTGTTAACCTGTCTTCTGTCAGGTAAATCTTCATTTCTACAGAATCTATAAGAGTCCCCAAGAATGGAACTCTTGTGAGAGGAAAGAGAGAACTCTTCTTTTCGTTCACTTTCCATCCATGCGACCTTAGAAATGCCAGAACTAACTCTGTATGAGACTTGGCAGTTTGAAAGCTTGAAGCTTGTATTAGAATGTCGTCTAGGTACGGAGCTACCGAAATCCCTCGCGGTCTTAGTACCGCTAGAAGGGCACCCAGAACCTTTGTGAAGATTCTTGGAGCCGTAGCCAATCCGAATGGAAGAGCTACAAACTGGTAGTGCCTGTCTAAGAAGGCAAACCTTAGATACCGGTGATGATCTTTGTGGATCGGTATGTGAAGGTAAGCATCCTTTAAATCCACTGTGGTCATGTACTGACCCTCTTGGATCATGGGTAAGATTGTCCGAATAGTTTCCATTTTGAACGATGGAACTCTTAGGAATTTGTTTAGAGTCTTTAAATCTAAGATTGGCCTGAAAGTTCCCTCTTTTTTGGGAACCACAAACAGGTTTGAGTAGAACCCTTGTCCTTGTTCCGACCACGGAACCGGATGGATCACTCCCATTGTTAACAGATCTTGTACGCAGCGTAGAAACGCTTCTTTCTTTATCTGGTTTGTTGACAACCTTGACAGATGAAATCTCCCTCTTGGGGGAGATAATTTGAAGTCTAGAAGGTATCCCTGAGATATGATCTCTAGTGCCCAGGGATCCTGAACATCTCTTGCCCAGGCCTGGGCGAAGAGAGAGAGTCTGCCCCCTACTAGATCCGGTCCCGGATCGGGGGCTCTCGGTTCATGCTGTCTTTGGGGCAGCAGCAGGTTTCCTGGCCTGCTTGCTTTTGTTCCAGGACTGGTTAGGCTTCCAGCCTTGCCTGTAACGAGCAACAGCTCCTTCCTGTTTTGGTGCAGTGGAGGTTGATGCTGCTCCTGTTTTGAAATTCCGAAAGGGACGAAAATTAGACTGTCTAGCCTTAGCTTTGGCCTTGTCTTGAGGTAGGGCGTGGCCCTTACCTCCCGTAATGTCAGCGATAATTTCTTTCAAACCGGGCCCGAATAAGGACTGCCCCTTGAAAGGTATATTAAGTAATTTGGACTTAGAAGTAACATCAGCTGACCAGGATTTTAGCCACAGTGCCCTGCGTGCCTGTATGGCGAATCCTGAGTTCTTAGCCGTAAGTTTGGTTAAATGTACTACGGCCTCCGAAATGAAAGAATTAGCTAGTTTAAGGACTCTAAGCCTGTCCGTAATGTCGTCTAGCGTAGAGGAACTAAGGTTCTCTTCAAGCGACTCAATCCAAAATGCTGCCGCAGCCGTAATCGGCGCGATACATGCAAGGGGTTGTAATATAAAACCTTGTTGAACAAACATTTTCTTAAGGTAACCCTCTAATTTTTTATCCATTGGATCTGAGAAAGCACAGCTATCCTCCACCGGGATAGTGGTACGCTTAGCTAAAGTAGAAACTGCTCCCTCCACCTTGGGGACCGTTTGCCATAAGTCCCGAGTGGTGGCGTCTATTGGAAACATCTTTCTAAATATTGGAGGGGGTGAGAACGGCACACCGGGTCTATCCCACTCCTTAGTAACAATTTCAGTTAGTCTCTTAGGTATAGGAAAAACGTCAGTACTCGCCGGTACCGCAAAGTATTTATCCAACCTACACAGTTTCTCTGGTATTGCAACAGTGTTACAATCGTTGAGAGCTGCTAAGACCTCCCCTAGTAGTACACGGAGGTTCTCCAATTTAAATTTAAAATTTGAAATATCTGAGTCCAATCTGTTTGGATCAGAACCGTCACCCACAGAATGAAGCTCTCCGTCCTCATGCTCTGCGAGCTGTGACGCAGTATCAGACATGGCCCTAGCATTGTCAGCGCACTCTGTTCTCACCCCAGAGTGATCACGCTTGCCTCTTAGTTCAGGTAATTTAGACAAAACTTCAGTCATAACAGTAGCCATATCTTGTAATGTTATCTGTAATGGCCGCCCAGATGTACTAGGCGCCAAAATATCACGCACCTCCCGGGCGGGAGATGCAGGTACTGTCGCGTGAGGCGAGTTAGTCGGCATAACTCTCCCCTCGCTGTTTGGTGAAATTTGTTCACATTGTACAGATTGACTTTTATTTAAAGTAGCATCAATACAGTTAGTACATAAATTTCTATTGGGCTCCACCTTGGCATTGGAACAAATGACACAGATATCTTCCTCTGAGTCAGACATGTTTAACACACTAGCAAGAAAACTTACAACTTGGTTATAATCTTTTTTAGCAAAAAAAACGCACTGTGCCTCAAAGAGGTACTAACGATTAAATGACAGTTGAAATAATGAACTGAAAAACAGTTATTGCATCAAACTTTAAAACAACACAACTTTTAGCAAAGGTTTGTTCCCATTAGTAAAAACCAACACTAATTAAATTTGTACATAAGAAAACAAAACAACGTTTTTTTATACACAGTCACTATAAGAATTCTCACAGCTCTGCTGAGAGAATTTACCTCCCTTCAAAGAAGTTTGAAGACCCCTGAGATCTGTCAGAGATGAACCGGATCATGCAGGAAATATAAAAGTAGCTGACTGGAATTTTTTGATGCGTAGCAAAGAGCGCCAAAAACGGCCCCTCCCTCTCCCACACAGCAGTGAAGAGAAACGAAACTGTCACAAATAAAGCAAAAAACTGCCAAGTGGAAAATAATGCCCAAATATTTATTCACACAGTACCTCAGCAATGTAAACGATTCTACATTCCAGCAAAAACGTTTAACATGAGAATAGTTATTAAAAGGATTAGTGACCTTTAACACAGTAGTTCCGGTGAAATACCATCCCCAGAATACTGAAGTGTATACATACATGTCATTTTAACGGTATGGCAGGCTTTTCTCATCAATTCCATTCAGAAAATAAAAACTGCCACATACCTCAATGCAGATTCATCTGCCCGCTGTCCCCTGATCTGAAGCCTTTACCTCCCTCAGATGGTCGAGAACAGCAATATGATCTTAACGACTCCGGTTAAAATCATAGTAAAAAATCTCTGTCAGATTCTTCCTCAAACTCTGCCAGAGAAGTAATAACACGCTCCGGTGCTATTTTAAAATAACAAACTTTTGATTGAAGTCATAAAAACTAAGTATAATCACCATAGTCCTCTCACACATCCTATCTAGTCGTTGGGTGCAAGAGAATGACTGGGACTGACGTAGAGGGGAGGAGCTATATGCAGCTCTGCTGGGTGAATCCTCTTGCATTTCCTGTTGGGGAGGAGTTATATCCCAGAAGTAATGATGACCCGTGGACTGATCACACATAACAGAAGAAATTATATATCATTTCTGCTTCTTTTCTTAATAGTCTAGTTTCATAATCCCCCCCTCTCCAATCCCCCTTAACTTTACATAATCCCCAGAATTTAAAATCTTGTAAATTGTTTTTATGTACTTCCCTAAAGTGCTGGTATAGATGAGTTTCTAGTTTCCCCTTCTCTATGTTCCAGAGGTGCTCTCGCATTCTATCTCTGAGCATTCTAGTTGTTTCTCCGATATAGATTAGATTGCATGAACATTGGATAACATAAATCACCCCCTTACTATTACACCTTATGGTGTCTTTAATTTCAAAATCTATGTTCGTGTTGGGGACTATAAAATTCTTCTTCTTCGTACTATATTTGCAAGACCTACAAGTTATACATGGATAAAATCCTTGTAATTCCTTACCTCTCAGGTCTCTATCTACATTCTTCACTAATTTCTTTCTTTTAAATTCGCTTGGTGCTAATATGGATTTTAAATTTTTTGTTTTCCTATATATCACTTTTGGGTATGGTGGGAGTTTATCTCCTAATACCGGATCATTCTTGACAATATGCCAATGCTTTTTTAAAATCTTTTGTATGGCGTAATAGTTATCGCTGTATTCCGTCACAAACGGTACATTATAATCTTCTCTTATTTGGGAATTTTTATTTTTATATTCAAGGAGTGAATCCCTATTTGTATTTCTTGCTCTTATTACAGCTTTTTTCACATTATCATCTTTATATCCCCTTTCTTTGAATTTAGTTTCTAAAACTTTTATTTGATCTTCAAAATCGGAAATCTCTGTACAATTTTTTCTAATTCTTAGACTTTGACCTATTGGTATATTACTTTTCCATTTAGAGTGATGGCAACTTGTGGCATGTATATAATTATTCGCATCAGTAGATTTAAAATGTGTTTTAGTGACTAGTCTATCTTTATCCACTATTATATCTAAATCTAAGAATGTTATTACTTCTTTACTAATATGATGTGTGAATGTGAGTCCTCTATCATTACTATTCATTAGCCTAAAGAATTCCTGTAGGCTCTCTTCGTCTCCCCTCCAGATTATAAGGATATCGTCAATATATCTTTTGAAGAGTTAAGGGGGATTGGAGAGGGGGGGATTATGAAACTAGACTATTAAGAAAAGAAGCAGAAATGATATATAATTTTAATGCGTTATATCCATATGGACTGAATTCCGAAATAGAGATTGCACCTTTTTTATAACCATTTTTATAACCAATTTTTTATAACTAATTTCTTTTAGAAGAAATAAGATCCGTTTCGATTTTAATTTTTTGAAATTTTTTGGAATTTTTTGAAATTTTTCTTGATAATTTTTTGATAATTTTTTGATAGTCTTTTAAATAATTTATATATTGATATCCTAACTTTATAAATCAAATTATTTTATTAAATTATTGCTATGCCCTGTTATGCCCTATATTACCCATTGATTAGAATAAATACTATTATAATTAACATCCCTGTCATTTGATATATTATATTGAATTTAATTTTAGAAGATATTAAGTAAATATACTTTTCTAAGTTATTAATAAAAGAAATGATAAACTGAGGAAATTCTAAGATTCAACATTTTAGGAGACCCTTTTTACTATTGAATAATATCGATAGTAGCAATAGAATAAAATTTTACACACAGAAATAATCATGGAGGTTAAACAACACATGAGGTTGCCACTCGAAAAGAAACAGAGACATAATGAGAAAGGAAACAGTCAATCTTAATGACCCACCGGAAGTTACAGGTGTATTTAAGGCATAGGTGAGCAGAACACAGTATCTTGAAAAAGCCCCGTCTGTAAGGGGTGAAACGCGTAGAAATACTGTGGATCTATTTGGAGAAATTGGAAAACATAAGCCCGGACCTGCCTCCACTCTGCGTACTAAAGTACTAAGTGCAGAGAGTGAGTAAAGGGCATTGGAGAAGAGACGGACACTATCTATAATACTTGCGCAAGTATTCCACTCACCATATAGGAGTTGACAAGCAGATCGGACCCGGTGACGTCAGGCGCTTTGCTAGCAGCGCGAGAACTCCCGGGGAAAGCACAAGCCGCAAACCGAAATCCCGGACTAATCCGCAGGTGAGAGCTCTGTACCTGGAGACAAGTGCTACACCAAGGCGGTAAGACCATAACTACATCAACTTTGCCAACGGAAGTTTTAAGTTATATATGTGCACATACATCAAAGTATCTATCCTTCATTATCGTAATATCTTCTGCTCTAAGCACCTTTGCCTGAGTTGTATCAAATAGAAACAAAATTGCAAAAGTTAATTAACTGTGGACAGAAAACCCCTTAAGGAAATAATTGACTGTGAAAAATCCCCTTTAAAGAAAGGACTGTTTGGAGAAATAAGACACCTACTACTGTGTGTGAATTAAGGGTAAAACCCTCTTTACAAAAAGAAATCTGTGTGTAGAAACACCCAATATATGTTTAAATTCTAAACTCTATCTGGAGACCGATTAACCTGAAAAAGACATTTTTAAGCAATTTGTTATACATCAATTTTTTTATATACATCATTTTTATATTCATTTTATCATATCACCAAAGGGTTTATATATTAATTCATGAATTGTTGAAACCTGTTTTTTGAATGAGTGTTTTTTGAATGAGTGTATTTTCTGAATGAGTTGTGATTGAATCGTATAGATTTTAAAGTGCTACTATATGTGGTTGTTTTTCTTTTTTAGCATCTGAATAAAATTGTTTATTATTATATATATTTATAGATTGCCTCAAGTGTATTCTTATAGTAGATCGTAGTGCAGTATTTAGTTTTTCCCATAGCTTTTAGCGCCATCTACAAACCGTATTGTAATCATTTGTTTGTTTTCACTGTCTGGGAAGGAGACAGTTACTCGTAGATTGGCCAGGTGGGCTAAGCCTTAGCGCTTCACACACTCTATTATCTTTACACACATTGTCACACACTATCACATTGCACGTTAGTAGTGTCACACACTATCACTGTAACAATGCTTTACACACATTGTCACACACTATCACATTGCACGTTAGTAGTGTCACACACTATCACTGTAACAATGCTTTACACACATTGTCACACACTATCACATTGCACCTTAGTAGTGTCACACACTATCACTGTAACAATGCTTTACACACTATCACATTGCACGTTAGTAGTGTCACACACTATCACTGTAACAATGTTTTACATTGTCACACACTATCACATTGCACGTTAGTAGTGTCACACACTATCACTGTAACAATGTTTTACATTGTCACACACTATCACATTGCACGTTAGTAGTGTCACACACTATCACCGTAACAATGCTTTACACACATTGTCACACACTATCACATTGCACCTTAGTAGTGACACACACTATCACTGTAACAATGCTTTACATTGTCACACACTATCACATTGCACGTTAGTAGTGACACACACTATCACCGTAACAATGCTTTACACACATTGTCACACACTATCACATTGCACCTTAGTAGTGACACACACTATCACTGTAACAATGCTTTACACACATTGTCACACACTATCACATTGCACGTTAGTAGTGTCACACACTATCACTGTAACAATGCTTTACACACATTGTCACACACTATCACATTGCACCTTAGTAGTGTCACACACTATCACCGTAACAATGCTTTACACACATTGTCACACACTATCACATTGCACCTTAGTAGTGTCACACACTATCACTGTAACAATGTTTTACATTGTCACACACTATCACATTGCACGTTAGTAGTGTCACACACTATCACTGTAACAATGCTTTACACACATTGTCACACACTATCACATTGCACCTTAGTAGTGTCACACACTATCACCGTAACAATGCTTTACACACATTGTCACACACTATCACATTGCACCTTAGTAGTGTCACACACTATCACTGTAACAATGTTTTACATTGTCACACACTATCACATTGCACGTTAGTAGTGTCACACACTATCACCGTAACAATGCTTTAAACAAATTGTCACACACTATCACATTGCACCTTAGTAGTGTCACACACTATCACTGTAACAATGCTTTACACACATTGTCACACACTATCACCGTAACAATGCTTTACACACATTGTCACACACTATCACATTGCACCTTAGTAGTGTCACACACTATCACCATAACAATGCTTTACACACATTGTCACACACTATCACTGTAAAAATGCTTTACACACATTGTCACACACTATCACATTGCACCTTAGTAGTGACACACACTATCACTGTAACAATGTTTTACATTGTCACACACTATCCCATTGCACGTTAGTAGTGACACACACTATCACTGTAACAATGCTTTACACACATTGTCACACACTATCACATTGCACGTTAGTAGTGTCACACACTATCACATTGCACGTTAGTAGTGTCACACACTATCACTGTAACAATGTTTTACATTGTCACACACTATCACATTGCACCGTAGTGTCACACACTATCACTGTAACAATGCTTTACACACATTGTCACACACTATCACATTGCACCTTAGTAGTGACACACACTATCACTGTAACAATGTTTTACATTGTCACACATTATCACATTGCACGTTAGTAGTGTCACACACTATCACTGTAACAATGTTTTACATTGTCACACACTATCACATTGCACCTTAGTAGTGTCACACACTATCACCATAACAATGCTTTACACACATTGTCACACACTATCACATTGCACCTTAGTAGTGTCACACACTATCACCATAACAATGCTTTACACACATTGTCACACACTATCACATTGCACCTTAGTAGTGTCACACACTATCACCATAACAATGCTTTACACACATTGTCACACACTATCACATTGCACCTTAGTAGTGACACACACTATCACTGTAACAATGTTTTACATTGTCACACACTATCCCATTGCACCTTAGTAGTGTCACACACAATCACTGTAACAATGCTTTACACACATTGTCACACACTATCACATTGCACCTTAGTAGTGACACACACTATCACTGTAACAATGTTTTACATTGTCTATACACTATCCCATTGCACCTTAGTAGTGTCACACACTATCACTGTAACAATGCTTTACACACATTGTCACACACTATCACATTGCACCTTAGTAGTGTCACACACTATCACTGTAACAATGCTTTACACACAGTCACACACTATCACATTGCACCTTAGTAGTGTCACACTATCACCGTAACAATGCTTTACACACATTGTCACACACTATCACATTGCACCTTAGTAGTGTCACACACTATCACCGTAACAATGCTTTACACACATTGTCACACACTATCACATTGCACCTTAGTAGTGTCACACACTATCACTGTAACAATGCTTTACATTGTCACACATTATCACATTGCACCTTAGTAGTGTCACACACTATCACTGTAACAATGTTTTACATTGTCACACACTATCCCATTGCACCTTAGTAGTGTCACACACTATCACTGTAACAATGCTTTACACACATTGTCACACACTATCCCATTGCACCTTAGTAGTGTCACACACTATCACCGTAACAATGCTTTACACACATTGTCACACACTATCACATTGCACCTTAGTAGTGTCACACACTATCACCGTAACAATGCTTTACACACATTGTCACACACTATCACATTGCACCTTAGTAGTGTCACACACTATCACTGTAACAATGCTTTACATTGTCACACACTATCACATTGCACCTTAGTAGTGTCACACACTATCGCTGTAACAATGCTTTACACACATTGTCACACACTATCACATTGCACCTTAGTAGTGTCACACACTATCACTGTAACAATGCTTTACATTGTCACACACTATCACATTGCACCTTAGTAGTGTCACACACTATCGCTGTAACAATGCTTTACACACATTGTCACACACTATCGCTGTAACAATGCTTTACACACATTGTCACACACTATCACTGTAACAATGCTTTACACACATTGTCACACACTATCACATTGCACGTTAGTAGTGTCACACACTATCACTGTAACAATGCTTTACACACATTGTCACACACTATCACATTGCACCTTAGTAGTGTCACACACTATCACTGTAACAATGCTTTACACACATTGTCACACACTATCACATTGCACCTTAGTAGTGTCACACACTATCACTGTAACAATGCTTTACACACATTGTCACACACTATCCCATTGCACGTTAGTAGTGTCACACACTATCACTGTAACAATGCTTTACACACATTGTCACACACTATCACATTGCACCTTAGTAGTGTCACACACTATCACTGTAAAAATGCTTTACACACATTGTCACACACTATCACATTGCACGTTAGTAGTGTCACACACTATCACTGTAACAATGTTTTACATTGTCACACACTATCACATTGCACGTTAGTAGTGTCACACACTATCACTGTAACAATGCTTTACATTGTCACACACTATCACATTGCACCTTAGTAGTGACACACACTATCACTGTAACAATGCTTTACACACATTGTCACACTCTATCACATTGCACCTTAGTAGTGACACACACTATCACTGTAACAATGCTTTACACACATTGTCACACACTATCACCGTAACAATCCTTTACATTGTCACACACTATCACTGTAACAATGCTTTACATTGTCACACACTATCACATTGCACCTTAGTAGTGTCACACACTATCGCTGTAACAATGCTTTACACACATTGTCACACACTATCACATTGCACCTTAGTAGTGACACACACTATCACTGTAACAATGCTTTACACACATTGTCACACACTATCACATTGCACGTTAGTAGTGTCACACACTATCACTGTAACAATGCTTTACACACATTGTCACACACTATCACATTGCACCTTAGTAGTGTCTCACACTATCACTGTAACAATGTTTTACACACATTGTCACACACTATCACATTACACTTTAGTAGTGTCTCACACTATCACTGTAACAATGTTTTACACACATTGTCATACACTATCACATTGCACGTTAGTAGTGTCAAGCACTATCACTGTAACAATGCTTTACACACATTGTCATACACTATCACATTGCACGTTAGTAGTGTCAAGCACTATCACTGTAACAATGCTTTACACACATTGTCACACACTATCACATTGCACCTTAGTAGTGTCACACACTATCACTGTAACAATGCTTTACACACATTGTCACACACTATCACATTGCACCTTAGTAGTGTCACACACTATCACTGTAACAATGCTTTACACACATTGTCACACACTATCACATTGCACCTTAGTAGTGTCACACACTATCACTGTAACAATGCTTTACACACATTGTCACACACTATCACATTGCACCTTAGTAGTGTCACACACTATCACCGTAACAATGCTTTACACACATTGTCACACACTATCACATTGCACCTTAGTAGTGTCACACACTATCACTGTAACAATGCTTTACATTGTCACACATTATCACATTGCACCTTAGTAGTGTCACACACTATCACTGTAACAATGTTTTACATTGTCACACACTATCCCATTGCACCTTAGTAGTGTCACACACTATCACTGTAACAATGCTTTACACACATTGTCACACACTATCCCATTGCACCTTAGTAGTGTCACACACTATCACCGTAACAATGCTTTACACACATTGTCACACACTATCACATTGCACCTTAGTAGTGTCACACACTATCACCGTAACAATGCTTTACACACATTGTCACACACTATCACATTGCACCTTAGTAGTGTCACACACTATCACTGTAACAATGCTTTACATTGTCACACACTATCACATTGCACCTTAGTAGTGTCACACACTATCGCTGTAACAATGCTTTACACACATTGTCACACACTATCACATTGCACCTTAGTAGTGTCACACACTATCACTGTAACAATGCTTTACATTGTCACACACTATCACATTGCACCTTAGTAGTGTCACACACTATCGCTGTAACAATGCTTTACACACATTGTCACACACTATCGCTGTAACAATGCTTTACACACATTGTCACACACTATCACTGTAACAATGCTTTACACACATTGTCACACACTATCACATTGCACGTTAGTAGTGTCACACACTATCACTGTAACAATGCTTTACACACATTGTCACACACTATCACATTGCACCTTAGTAGTGTCACACACTATCACTGTAACAATGCTTTACACACATTGTCACACACTATCCCATTGCACGTTAGTAGTGTCACACACTATCACTGTAAAAATGCTTTACACACATTGTCACACACTATCACATTGCACGTTAGTAGTGACACACACTATCACTGTAACAATGTTTTACATTGTCACACACTATCACATTGCACGTTAGTAGTGTCACACACTATCACTGTAACAATGCTTTTCATTGTCACACACTATCACATTGCACCTTAGTAGTGACACACACTATCACTGTAACAATGCTTTACACACATTGTCACACACTATCACCGTAACAATGCTTTACATTGTCACACACTATCACTGTAACAATGCTTTACACACATTGTCACACACTATCACATTGCACCTTAGTAGTGACACACACTATCACTGTAACAATGCTTTACACACATTGTCACACACTATCACCGTAACAATCCTTTACATTGTCACACACTATCACTGTAACAATGCTTTACATTGTCACACACTATCACATTGCACCTTAGTAGTGTCACACACTATCGCTGTAACAATGCTTTACACACATTGTCACACACTATCACATTGCACCTTAGTAGTGACACACACTATCACTGTAACAATGCTTTACACACATTGTCACACACTATCACATTGCACGTTAGTAGTGTCACACACTATCACTGTAACAATGCTTTACACACATTGTCACACACTATCACATTGCACCTTAGTAGTGTCTCACACTATCACTGTAACAATGTTTTACACACATTGTCACACACTATCACATTACACTTTAGTAGTGTCTCACACTATCACTGTAACAATGTTTTACACACATTGTCATACACTATCACATTGCACGTTAGTAGTGTCAAGCACTATCACTGTAACAATGCTTTACACACATTGTCATACACTATCACATTGCACGTTAGTAGTGTCAAGCACTATCACTGTAACAATGCTTTACACACATTGTCACACACTATCACATTGCACCTTAGTAGTGTCACACACTATCACTGTAACAATGCTTTACACACATTGTCACACACTATCACATTGCACCTTAGTAGTGTCACACACTATCACTGTAACAATGCTTTACACACATTGTCACACATTATCACATTGCACCTTAGTAGTGTCACACACTATCACTGTAACAATGCTTTACATTGTCACACACTATCACATTGCACCTTAGTAGTGTCACACACTATCACTGTAACAATGCTTTACACACATTATCACACACTATCACATTGCACGTTAGTAGTGTCACACACTATCACTGTAACAATGTTTTACACACTATCACATTGCACCTTAGTAGTGTCACACACTATCACTGTAACAATGCTTTACACACATTGTCACACACTATCACATTGCACCTTAGTAGTGTCACACACTATCACTGTAACAATGCTTTACACACATTGTCACACACTATCACATTGCACCTTAGTAGTGTCACACACTATCACTGTAACAATGCTTTACACACATTGTCACACACTATCACATTGCACGTTAGTAGTGTCACACACTATCACTGTAACAATGTTTTACACACATTGTCACACACTATCACATTGCACCTTAGTAGTGTCACACACTATCACCGTAACAATGCTTTACACACAGTCACACACTATCACATTGCACCTTAGTAGTGTCACACACTATCACTGTAACAATGCTTTACACACATTGTCACACACTATCACATTGCACGTTAGTAGTGTCACACACTATCACTGTAACAATGTTTTACACACATTGTCACACACTATCACATTGCACCTTAGTAGTGTCACACACTATCACCGTAACAATGCTTTAAACACATTGTCACACACTATCACATTGCACCTTAGTAGTGTCACACACTATCACCGTAACAATGCTTTACACACATTGTCACACACTATCACATTGCACGTTAGTAGTGTCACACTATCACTGTAACAATGCTTTACACACATTGTCACACACTATCACATTGCACCTTAGTAGTGTCACACACTATCACCGTAACAATGCTTTACACACATTGTCACACACTATCACATTGCACGTTAGTAGTGTCACACTATCACTGTAACAATGCTTTAAACACATTGTCACACACTATCACATTGCACGTTAGTAGTGTCACACTATCACTGTAACAATGCTTTAAACACATTGTCACACACTATCACATTGCACCTTAGTAGTGTCACACACTATCACCGTAACAATGCTTTACACACATTGTCACACACTATCACATTGCACGTTAGTAGTGTCACACACTATCACTGTAACAATGCTTTACACACATTGTCACACACTATCACATTGCACGTTAGTAGTGTCACACTATCACCGTAACAATGCTTTACACACATTGTCACACACTATCACATTGCACGTTAGTAGTGTCACACACTATCACCGTAACAATGCTTTACACACATTGTCACACACTATCACATTGCACCTTAGTAGTGCCACACACTATTACTGTAACAATGCTTTACACACATTGTCACACACTATCACATTGCACGTTAGTAGTGTCACACACTATCACCGTAACAATGCTTTAAACACATTGTCACACACTATCACATTGCACGTTAGTAGTGTCACACACTATCACTGTAACAATGCTTTACACACATTGTCACACACTATCACATTGCACGTTAGTAGTGTCACACACTATCACTGTAACAATGCTTTACACACATTGTCACACACTATCACATTGCACCTTAGTAGTGTCACACACTATCACCGTAACAATGCTTTACACACATTGTCACACACTATCACATTGCACCTTAGTAGTGTCACACACTATCACTGTAACAATGCTTTACACACATTGTCACACACTATCACATTGCACGTTAGTAGTGTCACACACTATCACTGTAACAATGCTTTACACACATTGTCACACACTATCACATTGCACCTTAGTAGTGTCACACACTATCACCGTAACAATGCTTTACACACATTGTCTCACACTATCACATTGCACCTTAGTAGTGTCACACACTATCACATTGCACGTTAGTAGTGTCACACACTATCACATTGCACCTTAGTAGTGTCACACACTAACACTGTAACAATGCTTTACACACATTGTCAAACACTATCACATTGCACGTTAGTAGTGTCACACACTATCACTGTAACAATGCTTTACACACATTGTCACACACTATCACATTGCACCTTAGTAGTGTCACACACTATCACTGTAACAATGCTTTACACACAGTCACACACTATCACATTGCACCTTAGTAGTGTCACACTATCACCGTAACAATGCTTTACACACATTGTCACACACTATCACATTGCACCTTAGTAGTGACACACATTATAAACTGTAGCAATGCTTTACACACATTGTCACACACTATCACATTGCACGTTAGTAGTGTCACACACTATCACCGTAACAATGCTTTACACACATTGTCACACACTATCACATTGCACGTTAGTAGTGTCACACACTATCACTGTAACAATGCTTTACACACATTGTCACACACTATCACATTGCACCTTAGTAGTGTCACACACTATCACTGTAACAATGCTTTACACACATTGTCACACACTATCACATTGCACGTTAGTAGTGTCACACACTATCACTGTAACAATGCTTTACACACATTGTCACACACTATCACATTGCACCTTAGTAGTGTCACACTATCACTGTAACAATGCTTTACATTGTCACACACTATCACATTGCACCTTAGTAGTGTCACACACTATCACTGTAACAATGCTTTACACACATTGTCACACACTATCACATTGCACGTTAGTAGTGTCACACACTATCACTGTAACAATGCTTTACACACATTGTCACACACTATCACATTGCACCTTAGTAGTGTCACACACTATCACTGTAACAATGCTTTACACACATTGTCACACACTATCACATTGCACGTTAGTAGTGTCACACACTATCACTGTAACAATGCTTTACACACATTGTCACACACTATCACATTGCACCTTAGTAGTGTCACACACTATCACTGTAACAATGTTTTACATTGTCACACACTATCACATTGCACGTTAGTAGTGTCACACACTATCACTGTAACAATGCTTTACACACATTGTCACACACTATCACATTGCACCTTAGTAGTGTCACACACTATCACATTGCACGTTAGTAGTGTCACACACTATCACATTGCACGTTAGTAGTGTCACACACTATCACTGTAACAATGCTTTACACACATTGTCACACACTATCACATTGCACGTTAGTAGTGTCACACACTATCACTGTAACAATGCTTTACACACATTGTCACACACTATCACATTGCACCTTAGTAGTGTCACACACTATCACTGTAACAATGCTTTACACACATTGTCACACACTATCACATTGCACGTTAGTAGTGTCACACACTATCACTGTAACAATGCTTTACACACATTGTCACACACTATCACATTGCACCTTAGTAGTGTCACACACTATCACTGTAACAATGCTTTACATTGTCACACACTATCACATTGCACCTTAGTAGTGTCACACACTATCACTGTAACAATGCTTTACATTGTCACACACTATCACATTGCACGTTAGTAGTGTCACACACTATCACATTGCACGTTAGTAGTGTCACACACTATCACATTGCACGTTAGTAGTGTCACACACTATCACATTGCACGTTAGTAGTGTCACACACTATCACATTGCACGTTAGTAGTGTCACACACTATCACATTGCACGTTAGTAGTGTCACACACTATCACCGTAACAATGCTTTACACACATTGTCACACACTATCACATTGCACGTTAGTAGTGTCACACACTATCACTGTAACAATGCTTTACACACATTGTCACACACTATCACATTGCACGTTAGTAGTGTCACACACTATCACCGTAACAATGCTTTACACACATTGTCACACACTATCACATTGCACGTTAGTAGTGTCACACACTATCACTGTAACAATGCTTTACACACATTGTCACACACTATCACTGTAACAATGCTTTACACACATTGTCACACACTATCACTGTAACAATGCTTTACACACATTGTCACACACTATCACATTGCACCTTAGTAGTGTCACACACTATCACTGTAACAATGCTTTACACACATTGTCACACACTATCACATTGCACGTTAGTAGTGTCACACACTATCACTGTAACAATGCTTTACACACATTGTCACACACTATCACATTGCACCTTAGCAGTGTCACACACTATCACTGTAACAATGCTTTACATTGTCACACACTATCACATTGCACCTTAGTAGTGTCACACACTATCACTGTAACAATGCTTTACATTGTCACACACTATCACATTGCACGTTAGTAGTGTCACACACTATCACATTGCACGTTAGTAGTGTCACACACTATCACATTGCACGTTAGTAGTGTCACACTATCACATTGCACGTTAGTAGTGTCACACACTATCACATTGCACGTTAGTAGTGTCACACACTATCACATTGCACGTTAGTAGTGTCACACACTATCACATTGCACGTTAGTAGTGTCACACACTATCACATTGCACGTTAGTAGTGTCACACACTATCACATTGCACGTTAGTAGTGTCACACACTATCACTGTAACAATGCTTTACACACATTGTCACACACTATCACATTGCACGTTAGTAGTGTCACACACTATCACTGTAACAATGCTTTACACACATTGTCACACACTATCACATTGCACGTTAGTAGTGTCACACACTATCACCGTAACAATGCTTTACACACATTGTCACACACTATCACATTGCACGTTAGTAGTGTCACACACTATCACTGTAACAATGCTTTACACACATTGTCACACACTATCACATTGCACGTTAGTAGTGTCACACACTATCACTGTAACAATGCTTTACACACATTGTCACACACTATCACTGTAACAATGCTTTACACACATTGTCACACACTATCACTGTAACAATGCTTTACACACATTGTCACACACTATCACTGTAACAATGCTTTACACACATTGTCACACACTATCACTGTAACAATGCTTTACACACATTGTCACACACTATCACTGTAACAATGCTTTACACACATTGTCACACACTATCACATTGCACGTTAGTAGTGACACACACTATCACTGTAACAATGCTTTACACACATTGTCACACACTATCACATTGCACGTTAGTAGTGTCACACACTATCACTGTAACAATGCTTTACACACATTGTCACACACTATCACATTGCACGTTAGTAGTGTCACACACTATCACTGTAACAATGCTTTACACACATTGTCACACACTATCACTGTAACAATGCTTTACACACATTGTCACACATTGTCACACACTATCACATTGCACGTTAGTAGTGTCACACACTATCACTGTAACAATGCTTTACACACATTGTCACACACTATCACATTGCACGTTAGTAGTGTCACACACTATCACTGTAACAATGCTTTACACACATTGTCACACACTATCACATTGCACGTTAGTAGTGTCACACACTATCACTGTAACAATGCTTTACACACATTGTCACACACTATCACATTGCACGTTAGTAGTGTCACACACTATCACATTGCACCTTAGTAGTGTCACACACTATCACCGTAACAATGCTTTAAACACATGCAGTCACTTGGCTCTGTTACTGGGCTCACACACAAACACACCCACTCTGTTCCCTTACGCGCTGAATCTTATAAAACGATGTTTGCCTTCATTTTAATCGCATATACGTCTGTCTCAAATTGCCTCAGTTCTACAGCACCTGTGGCGTGATAGGGGACTTGTTCTGTCGCTCACTTTTCCATTTGACCCGCCTTTCCTGTGATTTTTTTTTTTTCCGATTATTAAACGTGATTGGGTACTTATTTTATGATGCCGTCTCATTCGCTGTCTTCTTCCTTGTTTCTCTTTTGTGATTGGTGATAGTCCCTATATGCCGCTTAACGATTGGTTCACTGTACTACAATTTTCCCTTTGATTGGTCCTCCTTTCTCCTATTTTTTTTTCTATTGGTTTTTGGCGAAAGGAGAAGGTAAAATCCCCTTAAATGAGAAATATGAAGGAGGAATGAAAAGGGAAGCTATCTGAGGACGGCAGCTGGGTAGATATGGCGCTGCATTTATATTTACCCACATACGTATAATATATGAGCACACATGAGGGGACACCTAACAGAGGGATACAGCAACATATAGACACATAGATATCACACAAAAAAGATTCCAACTACAAACACACATGGTTGCTGGTGAGAATTGGGTAATATATATATGTATGTGTGTGTGTATGAGCATGATGTGTATAATATATATATATATATATATATATATATATATATATATATATATATATATATATATATATATATATATATATATATATTACAGTATCTGTGTGTGTACGAGCATGATGTGTATAATATATATATATATATATATATATACAGTATGTGTGTGTGTATGAGCATGATGTGTATAATATATATATATATATGTACAGTATGTGTGTGTGTATGAGCATGATGTGTATAATATATATATATATATATATATATATATATATGTACAGTATGTGTGTGTGTATGAGCATGATGTGTATAATATATATATATATATGTACAGTATGTGTGTGTGTATGAGCATGATGTGTATAATATATATATATATATATATGTACAGTATGTGTGTGTGTATGAGCATGATGTGTATAATATATATATATATATGTACAGTATGTGTGTGTGTATGAGCATGATGTGTATAATATATATATATATATATATATATATATATATATATGTACAGTATGTGTGTGTGTATGAGCATGATGTGTATAATATATATATATATATATATATGTACAGTATGTGTGTGTGTATGAGCATGATGTGTATAATATATATATATATATATGTACAGTATGTGTGTGTGTATGAGCATGATGTGTATAATATATATATATATATGTACAGTATGTGTGTGTGTATGAGCATGATGTGTATAATATATATATATATATATATATATATATATATATGTACAGTATGTGTGTGTGTATGAGCATGATGTGTATAATATATATATATATATATGTACAGTATGTGTGTGTGTATGAGCATGATGTGTATAATATATATATATATATGTACAGTATGTGTGTGTGTATGAGCATGATGTGTATAATATATATATATATATGTACAGTATGTGTGTGTGTATGAGCATGATGTGTATAATATATATATATATATATATATGTACAGTATGTGTGTGTGTATGAGCATGATGTGTATAATATATATATATATATATATGTACAGTATGTGTGTGTGTATGAGCATGATGTGTATAATATATATATATATATATATATATATATATATGTACAGTATGTGTGTGTGTATGAGCATGATGTGTATAATATATATATATATATATGTACAGTATGTGTGTGTGTATGAGCATGATGTGTATAATATATATATATATATGTACAGTATGTGTGTGTGTATGAGCATGATGTGTAATAATATATATATATATATATATATATGTACAGTTTGTGTGTGTGTATGAGCATGATGTGTATAATATATATATATATATGTACAGTATGTGTGTGTGTATGAGCATGATGTGTATAATATATATATATATATATATATATATATATATATATATATATATATATATATATATATGTACAGTATGTGTGTGTGTATGAGCATGATGTGTATAATATATATATATATATATATGTACAGTATGTGTGTGTGTATGAGCATGATGTGTATAATATATATATATATGTACAGTATGTGTGTGTGTATGAGCTTGATGTGTATAATATATATATATATATGTACAGTATGTGTGTGTGTATGAGCTTGATGTGTATAATATATATATATATATGTACAGTATGTGTGTGTGTATGAGCATGATGTGTATAATATATATATATATATATATATATATATATATATATATATGTACAGTATGTGTGTGTGTATGAGCATGATGTGTATAATATATATATATATATGTACAGTATGTGTGTGTGTATGAGCATGATGTGTATAATATATATATATATATATATGTACAGTATGTGTGTGTGTATGAGCTTGATGTGTATAATATATATATATATATGTACAGTATGTGTGTGTGTATGAGCATGATGTGTATAATATATATATATATATATATATATATATATATATATATATATATATATGTACAGTATGTGTGTGTGTATGAGCATGATGTGTATAATATATATATATATATATGTACAGTATGTGTGTGTGTATGAGCATGATGTGTATAATATATATATATATATGTACAGTATGTGTGTGTGTATGAGCATGATGTGTATAATATATATATATATATATATATATATATATATATATATGTACAGTATGTGTGTGTGTATGAGCATGATGTGTATAATATATATATATATATATATATATATATATATATATATATATGTACAGTATGTGTGTGTGTATGAGCATGATGTGTATAATATATATATATATATATATATATATATATGTACAGTATGTGTGTGTGTATGAGCATGATGTGTATAATATATATATATATATGTACAGTATGTGTGTGTGTATGAGCATGATGTGTATAATATATATATATATATGTACAGTATGTGTGTGTGTATGAGCATGATGTGTATAATATATATATATATATGTACAGTATGTGTGTGTGTATGAGCATGATGTGTATAATATATATATATATATATGTACAGTATGTGTGTGTGTATGAGCATGATGTGTATAATATATATATATATATATATATATATATATATATATATGTACAGTATGTGTGTGTGTATGAGCATGATGTGTATAATATATATATATATATATATGTACAGTATGTGTGTGTGTATGAGCATGATGTGTATAATATATATATATATATGTACAGTATGTGTGTGTGTATGAGCATGATGTGTATAATATATATATATATATGTACAGTATGTGTGTGTGTATGAGCATGATGTGTATAATATATATATATATATATATGTACAGTATGTGTGTGTGTATGAGCATGATGTGTATAATATATATATATATATGTACAGTATGTGTGTGTGTATGAGCATGATGTGTATAATATATATATATATATGTACAGTATGTGTGTGTGTATGAGCATGATGTGTATAATATATATATATATATATATGTACAGTATGTGTGTGTGTATGAGCATGATGTGTATAATATATATATATATATGTACAGTATGTGTGTGTGTATGAGCATGATGTGTATAATATATATATATATATGTACAGTATGTGTGTGTGTATGAGCATGATGTGTATAATATATATATATATATGTACAGTATGTGTGTGTGTATGAGCATGATGTGTATAATATATATATATATATATATGTACAGTATGTGTGTGTGTATGAGCATGATGTGTATAATATATATATATATATGTACAGTATGTGTGTGTGTATGAGCATGATGTGTATAATATATATATATATATATATATATATATATATATATATATATATATATGTACAGTATGTGTGTGTGTATGAGCATGATGTGTATAACTATATATATATATATGTACAGTAATGTGTGTGTGTGTGAGCATGATGTGTATAATAAATATATATATATATATATATATATATGTACAGTATGTGTGTGTGTATGAGCATGATGTGTATAATATATATATATATATGTACAGTATGTGTGTGTGTATGAGCATGATGTGTATAATATATATATATATATATGTACAGTATGTGTGTGTGTATGAGCATGATGTGTATAATATATATATATATATATATATATATATATATGTACAGTATGTGTGTGTGTATGAGCATGATGTGTATAATATATATATATATATGTACAGTATGTGTGTGTGTATGAGCATGATGTGTATAATATATATATATATATATATGTACAGTATGTGTGTGTGTATGAGCATGATGTGTATAATATATATATATATATGTACAGTATGTGTGTGTGTATGAGCATGATGTGTATAATATATATATATATATGTACAGTATGTGTGTGTGTATGAGCATGATGTGTATAATATATATAATGATATGCAGCACGCCAGCACTCACAGATCCAATGTTAAAGGGACACTGAACCCAATTATTTTCTTTTGTGATTCAGATAGAGCATGACATTTTCAGCAACTTTCTAATTTACTCCTATTATCAAATTTTCTTCATTCTCTTGGTATCTTTATTTGAAATGCAAGAATGTAAGTTTAAATGCCGGCCCATTTTTGTTGAACAACCTTGGTTTTTCTTGCTGATTTGTGGATACATTCACCCACCAATAAACAAGTGCTGTCCAGTTTTCTGAACAAAAAAAGATTAGATGCCTTTTTCAAATAAAGATAGCAAGAGAACAAAGAAAAATTGATAATAGGAGTAAATTAGAAAGTTGCTTAAAATTGCTGCTCTATCTGAATCACAAAAGAAAAAAATGAGTTCAGTGCCCCTTTAAGCCGAGGTGCTTCCCACAATGTAGAATATAAGAAGGCAGAAGAGAGCACTCGCCGTGAAAATAAGTGGTTTATTTCAATAAACCACTTATTTTCACAGCGAGTGCTCTCTTCTGTGTGTGTGTGTATATATATATATATCAGCCAATCACATGGCAGCAACGCAACACATTTAGTCATCTAGACGTGGTGAAGACGACTTGCTGAAGTTCAAACCGAGCAACAAAATGGGGAAGAAAGGGGATTTGAGCGACTTTGAACGTGGCATGGTTGTTGGTGCCAGACGGGTTGGTTGATTTACTGGGATTTTCACCCACAACCATCTCTAGGGTTTACAGAGAATGGTCCGGAAAAGATAAAATATCCAGGGAGCAGCAGTTGTGTGGATGACAATGCCTTGTTGAGGTTAGAGGAGAATGGGCAGACTGGTTTGAGATGATAGAAAGGCAACAGTAACTCGAATAACCACTCGTTGCAACCAAGGTACGCAGAATACCATCTCTGAACGCACAACACGTTGAACCTTGAAGCAGATGGGGCTACAGCAGCAGAAGACCACACGGGTGCCACTCCTGTCAGCTAAGAACAGGAAACTGAGGTTACAATTCGCACAGGTTCACCAAAATTGGACAATAGAAGATTGGAAAAACGTTGCCTGGTCTGATGAGTCTCCACAGTCACCAGATCTCAATCCAATAGGGCACCTTTGGGATGTGGTGGAACGGGAGATTCACATCATAGATGTGCAGCTGAAAAATCTGCAGCAACTGTCAATATGGACCAAAGTCTCTGAAGAATGTTTCCAACATCTTGTTGAATCTATGCCACGAAGAATTAAAGCAGTTCTGAAGGCAAAAGTGGTACTAGCAAGGTTTACCTAATAAAGTGGCTGATGTGTGTGTGTGTATATATATATATATATATATATAGACTCCAAGTAAGTGCACTCTCACTCGCCAACCCAAACACAGACCAGGGTGCTTAGCAGGATATTCAATCAAGATAAGGATAAGCACTCTCTGGATTTAAATACAATAACTATTTATTGGTAGTGACGTTTCGGGGCATTCACCCCTTCCTCAGACAACCCAAACTGTGATTCAAACAGTGTTATATGACAAATCAAACCCCTCCCCCATCACATAATCAGCCAATCAAAATACATCAATGTAAATCAATTAGAGATGTATATTAACAAATGTATAATAACAATAAACAATTCACTCATGTGTGATACCCTCATAGTATATAATATTAGCAATAAAATATATGTAAAGATAGTGACTATCTAATGTGGCACAATTGTGTATATCAGTGATGACAATATGAGTGGTCATGGAACCAGGCCAAAATCAGCATATTCAATGTCAATACATCATTAACTCTACTTTACAACAAATCTTCTTAAGACCATAAGAGGCATATATTTCATTTATTATAACTGTGAGCTGACTGCTTACTTGTTTATAGCCTAAAATGGGAGTTGCGAGGCTAAGTCTGAAATCCGCCATGCACGCTGAATCCAGCGTGGTCACAGGAGGGCGTGTGTGCATCCGGGTTAGTTCCGGATCCGTGCACACTGGTTAGAGTCGTGTTATGGGTTGCTATGGCAACCTATCGCAGTCTTAACTTACTCCTTCAAAACAAGGCTACCATCTGAGTGACAGCGGCAGGCTGCCATGGCAACCCCGTATCATACAAATGCTATGTGGGCAGCTGACACAGTTACATTGTCTACAATGTTGGACTAAGCTCGATATTGGTGTTGATATTACTGTAAGCAATTACTTTGCTCATTCATTATGGCTTATTCTCAGAAAGCTGACTTAGTTGGCAGCTGTCAGTAGTAGCCGATTATATTGATTACCTGCAATCTATAATCTTGCTGCGGTCATACTAAAAAAGAAGGGTAACCCCATAACATATTAATCCATATTTCTCAGGGACAGTGGAAAAGAAACAGTTGAAAATGGACATATTATTATATCAGAATAATATAATCTATGGCACTAAACCTGGGGAAAGAAACAAGCAAGAGTTAGTCTGACAGGAACTTAGTCACATATAGTGTTATTATGTCCCATCCCTAGGCAATCTGTGTAGAGTGCCACCAATCTGTATACACTAACCCCTATTTAATATCATTAACGTCCCAAAATTGACATTGGGACCATGTTGGGTAGTATAGGTGAATTAACCCATAGATTGTGTTAGAAAAGGGGAGTAAGATCAGTGACTAGAGTGTCTGGATCTCTACATCAATCATTAGTCAAATGTCCAAATAAACATATCTAAAGAAGAGAGCTATAATCCACTTTCCCATAAATAATAGATAAAATATCATCACCTCGATAGGAAATTATACCATTATGGCTCAAACTAATGATTATTGCTACAATGGAGGGTCGAACTTCTTCAATCACCTTCAAATCACTTGGGGCATAGTAATTCCCCAACATATGGGATGGAACACGTGGACTCTCAGTGTACCCATCAGGGCACCCATGGACCAACATGGACTCTCATCCTTAAATGGTACATCTTGATATATCATAACCATTCTCCCAGGAATTATAAGAAACAATGCCAGTCCAGACTTGCATTTAGTCCACCAGGGTGTACCGTTCCAAGTCTATGGATCAATTTAGCTTCAATTTGAAGGAGCCTGTTCTTTCTGTTGCCTCCCCGTGGCATTGTTGGTACATGGTCAATAAGTATAAAGCGTAAATCTTTCACCGTGTGTTTCATCTGTGCAAAGTGACGTGCCACTGGTTGTTCCGATGTACCATGCTTGATTGCTGTCCTGATGGCACTCCGATGGTTAGCCATCCTTTTCTTGATGTCATCGTCCGTCTTACCGACATAGTATTTCCGACATGTACAATTTAACAGATAGACCACAAACGGAGTAGAACACGTTAGGTGGTGTTGGATCTTAAAACTCTTGGTGGTATGTGGATGGTGAAAGGTTTTGCTTTGTATCATCGAGTTGCACGTTGTGCAACCCAGGCACTTAAAGCAACCATGTCTCTTGGATTTTAACCATGTGTCTTTGATGTAGGCATGTCTTGGGTCAGTGATCATTAACATGTCTTGGAGGTTGCGTCCTCTTTTATATCCCATCCTTGGTGGAGAAAAATCCTTAAATGGTAGCTGTTGGTCTGACGTCAATAGGTCCCAATGGTCCTTCACCGATCTTGCTACAATCCCAATGTTGGGTGAATATGTCATGGTACAGGTCATCCGTTTCTCAGCTGGTTTCTCTCCTTTTGTTTTGAGTAAGGTGCTCCTCTCGGTGTCCCTAGCTAATTTGTGGGCTTTTTGAATAGTTGCAAAAGAGTAGCCTCTCTGTAGAAATTTAGTGGACATCTCCTCTAGTTGTGTCTCACTGTTCATCCGTACCGAGTTATTTCTCACTACCCGGTAGAGTTGTGCCAATGGAATGGCTCTGATAAGGGATCTCGGATGGCTACTGCTTGCCAAGAGGAGGGAGTTCCTGTCCGTGGATTTTTGGTACATGGTGGTCTCTAGTTGTCCATTCTCTTTGAATATCCTCAAATCTAGAAAATCGATTGAATCTTTACTGGCCACCATCTTAAATTTCACCGGGTGTGGGAGATCATTGAGTGCCTGTATCCACTTGTATAGATGTTCATCTGTACCTCTCCACACCAACAACACATCATCAATATATCTCATATATTTGATGATCTCAGGAACCTCGTAGACTTTTATTATGTTGGATTCATAATCCTCCATAAATAAGTTCGCATAAGAGGGGGCCATATTTGACTACCAATAAATAGTTATTGTATTTAAATCCAGAGAGTGCTTATCCTTATCTTGATTGATTATATATATATATATATATATATATATATACTGTATGTGTGTGTGTGTGTATATTATAACAAAAGGAGGTTACCTTAATAAATATGTGCTAAGTGTAGAGCACAGCTTAATGGTGGTATCCGAGGATTCACCTTTTGAAGTAGGCGCTGGTTTCCCAGTAGTTTCTTTTGGAGTGTGGTTTCCATAGCTATTTCTGATATTATTACTAGAACCGACTACTGAGGAAATGAAAGACGGCAGATATAGTGTATTACATTTTAAATGGATAAAACAATACAAGTACATGGTGGGTTCACTAATGTTTACAACCCTCAAACACATATGAGGTATAAATAGAGATTTGGACTATATAGCAAGGTTCTCCAATCAGACCAATCAACTCTATTTATACTCCTATAAGCCCTTCAAGGTTATCATTTTCTGCAAATGTCTTCTAAAATAACTTTCTACACATTTAGGGGGGATCCTAGTTTAGACTTTTGGGTGATAATACTACAGATGGTAGTTTTGCCCCATTGGGTCCTGAGTCAAGCACACGCACCAAATGTCTGAAGCTGTGGTTCCTCTTGTTCTGAGTGAGATTATTATTGCATTGGTGCATTATCACTAGGGTGAACATAACCTCTCTCATGACTGTTTATCCCCAGCTCATTTTCCCTATTAGTGGGTGAACAATCTTAGATGGTCCTAAATCCGGAAAACAATTCCAATCCTTGAAATATATAATAGCTCTAAGAATCGTGATTACGTTATAAGTAGAGACACTTTCTCCAGCACCAATAAAAATAAATCTAACTGTACCTTGACCTCCTCCAGCACCAATAAAAATAAAGCTAACTGTACCTTGACCTCCTCCAGCATCAATAAAAATAGAGCTAACTGTACCTTGACCTCCTCCAGCATCAATAAAAATAGAGCTAACTGTACCTTGACCTCCTCCAGCACCAATAAAAATAGAGCTAACTGTACCTTGACCTCCTCCAGCATCAATAAAAATAGAGCTAACTGTACCTTGACCTTCTCCAGCACCAATAAAAATAAAGCTAACTGTACCTTGACCTCCTCCAGCACCAATAAAAATAAAGCTAACTGTACCTTGACCTCCTCCAGCACCAATAAAAATAAAGCTAACTGTACCTTGACCTCCTCCAGCACCAATAAAAATAGAGCTAACTGTACCTTGACCTTCTCCAGCACCAATAAAAATAGAGCTAACTGTACCTTGACCTTCTCCAGCACCAATAAAAATAGAGCTTACTGTACCTTGACCTCCTCCAGCACCAATAAAAATAAAGCTAACTGTACCTTGACCTCCTCCAGCACCAATAAAAATAAAGCTAACTGTACCTTGACCTCCTCCAGCACCAATAAAAATAAAGCTAACTGTACCATGACCTCCTCCAACACCAATAAAATTAATGCTGACTGTACCTATTGACCTCCATATCTATAATATGTCTGGTGACTGCATGATCATCCATGTGCAGTTTATTCATACATAGTACCTAATAGTAATATAGGAATTAAACACTTGGGAAGAGGAGAGATTGCTGGGCGTATCTACTTAAGAGAGACCAGCAGTCCAGACTTATGTTTAGCAACATGCAAGACTCGCCCTTTGCTACACTTTATGGAATTCATTTGTCACTGAGTCCTTCAAGGACAATTTCAAACAGGCTGTCCTCCTCTCTTATCAGGGAAAATCATTAGGCCGTGAGTGATGTTGTAAGACCAAAAAATGAATTTTGACACAAAAAGAACATCAGTTGAATACATCTAACCATCTTCTGGTCTGCAGTAGTCTTTAGCACTCGTAAGAAGTATAATAGGCATAATTGTAGCAGAGTCCACTGAGAACACAAGCTCATTTGGCTGCAAGTTTTAGATACAGGTAGCCCTCAGTTTATGCCGGGGTTAGGTTCCAGAAGGAATGGTTGTAAATCGAAACCGTTGTAGATCGAAACCCAGTTTATAATGTAAGTCAATGGGAAGTGAGGGAGATAGGTTCCAGGCCCCTCTCAAAATTGTCATAAGTAACACCTAATACATTATTTTTAAAGCTTTGAAATGAAGACTTTAAATGCTAAACAACATTATAAACCTAATAAAATAATCACACAACACAGAATATATAATTAAACTAAGTTAAATGAACAAAAACATTTGCTAAACTGCATTATAAACCTAATAAAATAATCAGACAACACAGACTTCACTTGCATTTTTCTGCAAACAGTTCTTTCTATGCATTCCAATCTGGACTGATTTATAGACAGGAAGATCTTGTTCCTTTGAAATATGCTCAATAGCTCAGGTCTGGTTAAACGGATTAATTTCAGCTTGCTTGGCTTTGCTGCAACACAAGCGGACAGCTCCACCTACTGGCTATTTTAATAAATGCACTGCTTCTCAATGCTTTTCAATAGCAGTCACATGATTGGAAAAAAAGGTTGTTATTCTGAAACGGTGCAAATTGAACCGTTGTAAAACGAGGGCCACCTGTATGTATCCCTGAGCTGTTCTTAAATGTTAAACTTTGTAAATTGTGCTTACACAATGGGAATGTTAATGAATTTTAAAACAAGACTATCTTTGCAGGCTGGGACCCAAGCACATCGGAGTCAACATGGCCGCTTTTAGCCGCAGCGACTTCTATGAGCAACTTCTGCACGGATGTGTCATCCCCACTGCACAGCAGGGACTGGAGCAG
Source organism: Bombina bombina (assembly GCF_027579735.1). Classification (NCBI taxonomy): domain Eukaryota; kingdom Metazoa; phylum Chordata; class Amphibia; order Anura; family Bombinatoridae; genus Bombina; species Bombina bombina. Next base: position 35,701,750 of record NC_069510.1, on the reverse strand, counting down.
ATATGGGTGCTGCTTATTATGTGCCTGGGCTGTCGGATCCTGTGGAGGCTGGGTGAGCTTTGTTTAGAGTATTGGTGGATTTAAAATTATTAAAGGGACATAAAAACCAAAATGTTTCTTTCATGGTTCAGATAGATCATACAATTTTAAAGGGACAATAAAGTCAAAATTAAACTTTCATGATTCGTATAGAGGATGCAATTTTAAACAACTTTCTAATTTACTTCTGTTTTCAAATTTGCTTCTTTTTCAGGGTATCTTTTATTGAAGAGTAAAACGAGGTAGGCTCAGGAGTGTGCACGTTTCTTTAGTACTCTATGGCAGCAGTGTTTTGCAAAATTATTTGTAGATTTTTTTTATACAATGTTGTAAAACACTGCTGCTATAGAGTACTAAAGACACGTGTACACTCCTGAGCTCTTATGAGCCTACCTCGTTTTACTCTTCAATAAAAGTTACCATGAAAAAGAATTAAATTTGAAAACAGAAGTAAATTGGAAAGTTGTTTAAAATTGCATCCTCTATCCGAATCATGAAAGTTTTAATTTTGATTTTACTGTCCCTTTAAACAACTTTTTTTTAATTTACTTCTATTATTTAATTTGTTTTTGTTTTTTTGTATTTGTTGAAGAAGCAGCAATGCATTACTGGAAGCTAGCTGAATGAGTTGGTTGAGACCAATCAGTAGCTTCTGAGCCTACCTAGGTACCACTTTCAACAAAGGATATCAAGAGAAGAAAACAAATTAGATAATAGGAGTCAATTGGAAAGTTGTTTAAAATCACAAGCTCTATCTGAATCATGAAAGGAAACATTTGGGCTTCATGTCCCTTTCAAGATGTCTTATTTCTGCAGAATATCCCCACCTTCACATCATATAATGCCTAATTGTCTTTTAGAAATAGAGAAAGAAGATTTTCTTTAGGTGACACACGTGCACGATATCATGATTTTAAGTTGAAGGGTGCTAGTATGTTGTAGAATCAATACTTCATGGAAAGGTTAGTGGATACATCGCACTGACCTCCAGTGAAATGCACCACCTACAAAATATACAAATAATATTTCAATTGAATTCCACTTTTTTTTAGGTTTATTTTGGGATCTACTAAAGTCATTTAATTCCAGCTTATGAGCTGTGATACCTACAGAAATTATATGCAAAGAGATGAACTTTAGTCTTTCTCTCTTTTTTTTTTCCTCCTCCATATCTATTCCATTAATTTGTTATCTACCATTGACTCTACTAATCATTAATGTTATTTGCCACTATTGGTCATCCTCTCTCTCATCACTTGTTTTTGTGCTACCTCTCTCTGCCTTACTTGCCCGTCTTCCATTCCTCTTTCCTTTTTCTGTGTTGTCTCCTCTTCACTTACATTCCTGAGATCTTTTTCTCATCACACTACACCTCGCCTCTTGCTATTGTACTGTTCTCTCAGCCCTTCCCTCCCACATAAAGCATCTCTCTACCATGGCTGGTGGTTTCTTCTGTCTCTATCACTTCTTCCAGCTGCAGATGATCTGGGTAGTTCTCCTCAGTTTGCTCTGCTACTTGGTGTTGTTCCTGTGCCGCCACTCCAGGCACCGTGGGGTCCTGCTCTCCATCACCATTCTAATCTACCTCCTGATGGGGTAAGTGATTACACTGCTGCACTCAGTTCACTCACACACAACCTGTAATTGACACTCACATGCAGACTACCCACACAGTGGGGGCACACACAGGTATTCCTACAACCTGTCCCAATTTTACACATACAATATGTTACAGCCTCATAACACAGAAATGTGCAATTTCTGAAGCGTTGAGTCGCTTCTCATACTTGGTCTGTCTCTTATGCATCTTTTGTCGCACACAGGGAGATGCATATGGTGGATACTGTCAGCTGGCACAAAATGAGAGGTTTGTAATGTTTGTGGCTGGCAGTTTGGTAACCAAGGCTAAACTCCACATTATTTATTTACCCCCAAACATGAACTACTCTCCCAAGTCTTCCTCACTGTCTTCCACCTGTTCCTCACTGCCTTGCCTATTTGTTCCTCACTGCCTTCCCTCTGTTCCTCACTGCCTTGTTTCTGTTCCTCACTGCTGCCTTCTTTCTGTTCCTCACTGTCTTTCCTTTGTTTCACAATACCTTTCCTCTGTTCTTCACTGGCTTCCCTCTGTTCCTCACTGCTTTGCCTTTTTGTTCCTCACTGCCTTCCACCTGTTCCTCACTGCCTTCCACCTGTTCTTCACTGCCTTCCCTCTGTTCTTCGCTGCCTTCCCTCTGTTCCTCGCTGCCTTCCCTCTGTTCCTCGCTGCCTTCCCTCTGTTCCTCGCTGCCTTCCCTCTGTTCCTCGCTGCCTTCCCTCTGTTCCTCGCTGCCTTCCCTCTGTTCCTCGCTGCCTTCCCTCTGTTCCTCGCTGCCTTCCCTCTGTTCCTCGCTGCCTTCCCTCTGTTCCTCACTGCCTTCCCTCTGTTCCTCACTGCCTTCCCTCTGTTCCCCACTGCCTTCCCTCTGTTCCTTGCCGCCTAGTTTGGTCGTTGCATGTGCTCATTTATATCTGCCCCTAGTTGCCACAGCTAAGGAGATAAGATGAACACAGGAGCAAGGAAGCCACTGGCCCCTAGAATTTTACCCCTGGCTCCTAACATTTTGGGTTATTATCCATATATCTATATACAAAATACCACTGTCTGGCTCCTAAAAGTATGTAGGCTCTTAAATATACTTACTGGCTCCAAAATTAAACAGATTTGTCAACCCCTGCTTTAAGGAAGCACAATAATTAAAAATTATACGAAGGAAATTACACTTTAAATGCAGATATTTAGCAAATCAGTGCTTAACTGTGGAAAGTTAATTAAATTTTTATACTTTCTGAAACATGACAGAGAAAAGTTTGGATTTTCATGTCCCTTTAACTACATTAAAGGGACACTAAATTACATTTCACGTACCTCCCTCAAATCATGGGTGCTGTCATTGTAGAACCTAGATTACACTGCAGGTACTTGTCCCAAGGCAGAACAGGTGTTGATCTGAGATGTCATCACAGAAAATGTAGCATGTTTGCAGAAAGAATGGGACACATGCACAAAATGTTAGCACTTTCACTTTGCAGCATTACATTAGACATCGGGCTTTTCTCTTTAAACTGCACTTTGCTCTGGCTGCACTGTGTACATTTTCCTTAAAACAGTGCAGCCAGAGTGAAGCACTGTTTAAAGAGAACAGTCAATTATGGGGCAGCACTGCAAAGCAGCAGCTCATTGATTGATTTCTGACTCTAGCCTTTTCCAGTCTGCTAAGCTGTTTTGTGAGCAATGGATCTTTTTTATTACTACATATTTACCTGATATACCTACCTCATATTTTGATGTTAAACCAAGAGCCTTGATGTTAAGCATTCTGGCATACCGCTCACCATAATTATTCATCTATCCACCATCTCTGTTCCTTATTCTGCATCTAAAAAACAATTACATCTTTTTCTCTAATAAATAACTTACTTGTTATATTACCACTACTCACATTTTCCCAACTTCTTCCCATCTCTCGCTCTGTCCTTATTTTGTGCAGGTGCTCAGATGATTGTGGCAATGAAGGCAATTTCTTTAGGGTTTGATGTGGACCGTGGAGATGTTCGGTCAATTCCTTCTCCAGTGGAGTTCATGGGATATGTTTATTTTGTTGGGACAGTAATCTTTGGGCCATGGATCAGTTTTACCAGCTATATCCAGGCTGTAAAGGGACGGGCCTTGGTAAGTGACTATTGGTTATATAAACACTGAGGTTTGGGTGGATGACTTTCTGAAGAGGAGAGAAGACATGAAGGTCCTAGGAGAAAGGGGGTTCTTCATGAGTGAGAAGGTGATGGACCCTTGAAGAAGGATGAGTGGATGGTGTGGGGGGTCCTAAAAGAGCATAGAATAGTAGGAGAAAGCTGAAAGTATAGGATTCCATGATCGGTGGTCGGTATAGTGGGTGAAAGGGCAACCTTTTGAGATGAATGTTGACTTATCGAGAGGCAATATAATCTCAAGCTAAACTTTACTGATAATTATTGGGTGAGAACATGGTGAGACTGCACATTTATCAAGAGACCTAGAGGATATTAATGGTAACATGACTCAGTTGTGAGGTTATGATATTTCTATATTTTTTCTTTCTGGCAGAGCCTGTCCTGGTTCTGGAGAGTGTGCCGCAGCTTGGCCTTATGCATTTTGTGTCTTCTGATGTCTACATGTGTGTCGCCCTACCTTTTCCCATACTTCATTCCTCTGTATGGGGAGAAGCTACTCAGAAAGTAAGTAGACCAGCAAATTTGTGAGAAAACTCACAAATATTGTGTTTTGTTCCTCACCAACATATTTCTCCATCTTATGTTAACCACTGCACCCTTATTCTCTGTTCTATACATCTCTTGATTGCTAGATTCCTCCTACCATTAATACCATGCTATTCCACTTTGTGTCACAATAAAGAGAACTGAGCACTCCTGACAGAGGCAGTGAAACCATTGTTAAATAACAAATCTGTTGTAAGGTATTGGCACCAAAGGATATGACGCATTTCATGCGCTTCCTCAGATACCACTTTTGTCACTTTTTTTTCTATGTGCCCTACACCTCCTCTTATTTTATTTCTTCCCTACACCAATTTTATATTTTCCCCTTACATGTCCTGAATGATTCAGATTAATACTCTTAAAGGGACACTAAACCCATTTTTTTTCATTTCATGATTCAGATAAAGCATGCAATTTAAGCGACTTTCTAATTTACTCCTGTTATCAATTTTTCTTCGTTCTATTGCTATCTTTATTTAAATAGCAGGAATATAAAGCTCAGGAGCCGGACTATTTTAGGTTCAGCACCCTGGATAGCGCTTGCTTTATTGGTGGCTACATTGAGCCATCAATAAGCAAGCATAACCCGGGTTCTGAATCAAAAATGGTCCAGCTCCAAAGCTTTACATTCCTGCTTTGTAAATAAAGATAGCAAGAGAACGAAAATTGATAATAGGTTATCAATGTATTGCAGGCTCTATCTGAGTCATTAAAAAAAAATGTGGTTTTAGTGTCCCTTTAATCTGGTCTCTTTCCTTTCTCTCAAGCTGTGAATTCTATTATTTCTCGCTGTTATTGTCTAGGCATTTGTTCCCCTGTTTCTCACCCTTGTCTTGTACCTTCTTTTATTCTTACCTTTTTCCTCACTGCCCTACTTGCTTTGTGCTTATCTTATCTGCTTCTCTACTTTTCACTCATCGTTTTTAAGTATTTTTCTCTTCTTGTTCTGCTTTCACGGATACTTCAGAAAGAAGCGCAAGGCCAGGTATCCTACACTTTAATTACCGTCTACGTAAGGTGCTGTCTGTCTAGCTGTCGCTCAGTTTTTTTGTCTCGTTTGGTTTGTTTGTCTGTAACTTTCACTCTTTCTCTACAACTTTAATGGACATTCCGGTCAAAAATGTATTGCACAGAGACAAATTACATCTTTGAGTAGAAACATATTTGCAATATACATGCATTGGCAAAAATGCTTCTAGTAAGAGTAATCACTGTTTTAGTGTTAACATTTTCTTAAGCATGTGCATGTGAAGCATAGCAAGATATTGTCAGTGCACCAGCATTTTAAATACTGCAGCTGCTCAGAGCACAAGTGGGGCTTGTATCATGTCAGCAATTAACAAACTGAGTCATTGCCATATCGTACAAGCACCTTAGGCTCTCTGAGCAAGTGCTGTGTTTAAAATGCTGATGCACAGTGCATACTTAATACACTTTTGAGACATCTACAGGTGGCCCTCGTTTTACAACTATTCAATTTACACTGTTTCAGAATAACAACCTTTTTTCCAGTCATGAGAAGCAGTGCATTTATTAAAATAGCCTGTAGGTGGAGCTGTCTGCTTGTGTTGCAGCAAAGCCAAGCAAGCTGAAATTAATCAGTTTAACCAGACCTGAGCTATCGAGCAGATTTCAAAGGAACAAGATCTTCCTGTCTATAAATCAGTCCAGATTGGAATGCATAGAAAGAACTGTTTGCAGAAAAATGCAAGTGAAGTCTGTGTTGTGTAATTATTTTATTAGGTTTATAATGCTGTTTAGCAAATGTTTTTGTTCATTTAACTTAGTTTAATTATATATTCTGTGTTGTGTGATTATTTTATTAGGTTTATAATGCTGTTTAGCATTTAAAGTCTTAATTTCAAAGCTTTAAAAATAATGTATTAGGTGTTATGACAATTTTGAGAGGGGCCTGGAACCTATCTCCCTCACTTCCCATTGACTTACATTATAAACTGGGTTTCAATTTACAACGGTTTCAATTTACAACGGTTTCAATTTACAACCATTCCTTCTGGAACCTAACCCCGGCGTAAACTGAGGGCTACCTGTATACATGTATATATCAGATATGCGTCTATTCATACCTGAAATGCATCCATGTGGATTCTAATTTCAGCTGGAATGTCCCTTTAAGATCTCTGTGACTCTTGAGTGGGATGGAGTTAAGTTTCTAGACTGGGATTTGAACTAGTGACTCACAGAAGAAGTCCGTTGCTCTATCTCCTAAGCTATTTTGTAGTACACTGTTTATATTCTCTCTCTGTATTCCTTCTTTTTTATTTCTTTGTATCATTCTTTCTATTGCACTTACTTTATTATCTCATTTCTGTACTCTTCTGCAGGGGTGCTGTTATACGGTGAGTGTTTTATTTCTGTAATATTAGAGATTACTCATATGAGAGAGAGGTGGGACTTTTCTAAAGTGTGTAAATTTTGTTTTTAAAAATAGTGGCATATCAGTGTGTTACAGATATTAATTTGAACCCACATTTTTGCAGTTGAATTACACTTGTGTCATTTAGGACGATTAGAATCTCATAATTAACAAGCTTATAATAAAAAGACAGTTCAATAGCACTTACTCAATTTCATTTAAGCAGACGATTTTTTTTTTTTTTCTGATAAAAAAATCTTTTCTGTATCATGTGACAGCCATCAGCCAATCATAACGTAGTATACGTATACCTTGTGCACATGTTCAGTAGGAGCTGGTGCCTCAGCTAGGGTGCATATAAAAAGACTGCAAATTTTTAAATAAAGTAAATTTGAAAGTCTATTAAAATCGCTGCTCTATCTGATTCGAGAGTTTATTTTTTACTTTAGTGTCCCTTTAAAGGGAAAGTAAACCCAATTTTTTTTTCTTTCATGATTCAGATAGAGCAGGCAATTGTAAGCAACTTTCTATTTTACTCCTAGTATCAAATTTTTCCTCCTTTTCTTGGTATCTTTATTTGAAAAGCAGAAATGTATGCTTAAGAGCCGGCCCATTTTTGGTTCAGAACCTTGGTTGCACTTGCTGATTGGTTAGTTACATTTAGCCACCAATATGCAAGTGCAACCCAGGGACTGAACCAAAAATGGTCCGGCTCCTAAACATACATTTCTGCTTTTTAAATAAAGATACCAAGAGAAGGAAGAAACATTGATAATAGGAGTAAATTAGAAAGTTGCTTAAAATTGCTGCTTTATCTGAATCATGAAATTAAAACATTGGTTTTACTATCCCTTTAAGTGTAGTGGGCACATGTAAAGTGAGGGAAGGGACAGTTTAGTGTAGAAGAGCTATGAATGTGATTCTGGGGAGAAGAGATGGCACCTACTGTTTGTGTTATGGTGACATTGAGTATCATGTTTGTAAAGAGGAAGGGGACGTTCATGACAGTGACAAATGACACATTTGTACATATTAAAGGGACTATGTTTTGAGCCGTATTAGTCTTTGGTAGCTCATTCTGGTTTACGCTTTGCTCGTGTCCTGTAGTTTTCATCTCACATTGAGACCTTCGTGTCCTCTGTTCCTCACCAGGTGGCTCCGAGCTTATGAGAACACATCGTCATTCCACTTCAGTAATTACTTTGTGGGGTTTTTGTCGGAGGTAACTGCTGTTCTTTCTGGAGCGGGATTCACCGAGGAGAAGGAAAATGTGAAATGGTGAGAAGGAAGGATCAGACCTCCTTTACTGCATGTTTATCAGCCAATCACAGTGACTACTTGCCCTCTTTTACAGCAGTAGATGCTCCCACCTCTATAAAAAAAAAAAGCTTTCTTGTCTCCTACCCTAGGGATCTGACTGTGTCTCGTCCTCTGAGTGTGGAGTTTCCTCGGTCAATGGTAGAAGTTGTGACCAACTGGAACTTGCCTATGTCACAGTGGCTACACAGTTGTAAGATAATCAGCCCTGATATTTTCTAACTCCATACAGATCTTTACTAACTTCTTAATGGGTCATGAAACACCACATTTATCTTTCATGATTCAGATAGAGCATCTTTCTAATTGACTTCTATTGTTCTCTTGGTATTTTTTGTTGAAAAGGAGCGACGTAAGCTCAGGAGCGTGCACGTGTCTGGAGCAGTATACGGCAACATTTTTGCAAGAGCACTAGAGGGCAGTACTATTTCCTGCCATCTAGTGCTCTAGATGCCTACCTAGGTATCTCTTCAACAAAGAATACCATGGGAACAAAGCAAATTTGATAATAGTTACATTGGAAACTTTTTAAATTGTGTGCTGTGTCTGATTCACTTAAGAACATTTTGGGGTTTCATATCCCTTTAA